>NC_057812.1:686529419-686684843 GCF_018294505.1 Triticum aestivum
AGTGATTTTGAATTTCACGGTCATTTTGCTCTCTAAACAATTAGGTAAATGACCGAAAAACAACAAATGATGTCAGAACATGTTGGAAATTGATGATGTCGCTTTGAATGCTGCATACTGAACACAAAAGAAGTCCGGAGTTCAAATAAGTTTAAAAAACATTGAAGTGCCCGTGTAACAGATGAGTTCTCGTCCGAAACCCTGATACTCCGAAAGAGTTGGTCCAGTTTGTACACGAAGTGCGTCCAGTTTTTGCCGTGACCCTCTCTACTCTTTTGCACATGCTATGCGGGTGAAATGATGATACCATGCCAAGTTTCAACATTTTTACAGTTTATTTTGTAGTGATTTTCAATTTCATGGTTATTTAGCTCTCTAAACAATTAGGTAAATGACCGAAAAACAAAAAATGATGTCAGAACATATTGGAAATTGATGACGTCACTTTGAATGCTGCATACTGAACACAAAAGAAGTCCGGAGTTCAAATAAGTTTAAAAAACATTGAAGTGCCCGTGTAACAGATGAGTTCTCGTCCGAAACCCTGATACTCCAAAAGAGTTTGTCGAGTTTGTACACGAAGTGCGTCCAGTTTTTGCTGTGACCCTCTCTACTCTTTCGCACATGCTATGCGGGTGAAATGATGATACCATGCCAAGTTTCAACATTTTCAGATTGTATTTTGTAGTGATTTTCAATTTCACGGTCATTTGGCTCTCTAGACAATTAGGTAAATGACCGAAAAACAACAAATGATGTCAGAACATGTTGGAAATTGATGATGTCGCTTTGAATGCTGCATACTGAATACAAAAGAAGTCCGAAGTTCAAATAAGTTATTAAAAATAAAAAAGATGTGCAATGCTGGTTAATTTGCTTCAAGCCTTTCAGAATAGTGTAGACTGCACTGCACATAGCTCAGTGCAATCTATGCTATTCCGAAAGGCTTGAAGCTAATCAACGTGCAGGTGAGCATTGCGCCTCTTCGTCATTAACTCTGCACTCACGGCTTATAAACCGCTCATACTGCCTCTCTCTTGGCGAGGTGGGACTAAAAATCAGCTTACTAAGAAACTCTAGTACCGGTTTATGCCATGAACCGGTACTAAAGGTCTTCGTGGGGGCCCCAGCCTGACCACAGCCGCACTGGCCTCATTAGTACCGGTTCGTGGCATGAACCGGTACTAAAGGTTGCCCACGAACCGGTACTAATGATGCCCGCCCGCCTAGCCGTTGGAACTGGCACTAATGGTCACATTAGTGTCGGCTCAAATTCAAACCGGCACTAATGTGCTTCACATTTGACCCTTTTTCTACTAGTGTAACCGAATGATGTGACGATCCCCGCAAGCTCAGCTCCATGAAGAAGTGTATTAATAGGTTTATGCTTGACATGATGATAAGAATAAATAGTGTTAGGATAAGTCGAGGCCATTGTCGATCCGTCGAGGACAAACAATTCCACAAGCACGAGTAAGGGCACCAACATTTCTTAACGAGGTGTATCAACATGGCTAAATCCTAGGGCATGACTATGGGTGCTTCTCCCCATGTATCAAATCACATGATACAGTCTGATTATACACCTTCTGAGGTCGTCAAATAGTGCTCAGACCACCACTCCGTGGTTGGTTCGGCCACCCCTACCAGGGCGTCCCGACCGTCCTTCTCGTGACCTCTGTTCTAGTCTATTTGGCTACCCCACGGTGCCTACATATAATAGGCTTGGGTTAGACGTGTCCAACTAAAACAACCCTAATTCATAGACCTAATGTTCGATACATATTTTAACCTTCACCTTGGCAAATATGTTCTCGCCATCTTGAAACCACCATGCGTGAATCTTCGTGTACCTTGGACTTGAACCATTATTCATGAGCTCTGCTACTACTCCCTTAACATCACATGATTCCACATGCAACTATAGTCCCTTCTTTTCTTCATGATAGTCAAAACTCGAACGAAGAATCACACAACATGTCATGATGTTACTCAGGGTTTGCTTGTTTCAAAAACGAGCAGGACCACGAACAATGGCAAATCTAGATTGCAAACCCTGAAGTCTCTTTCAATATCTTTTCGGGAAGCCTCTTGTACCTTTGAAAATTCAATATGCTTCTTAGTTTTGGGCTTTTTAATGCTCTTGACAAATGTACAACAAGAAGGGTAAATATCATCTGCAAGATAGTAACCCTTTGTGTACTCATGCCCATTCACTATGATATTGCAAGCAGGAATATCACCACTAGCAAGTCTAGCAAACAAATGAGATTGTTGCAACACATTTATATCATTGAGAGTACCAGGCATACAAAAAACAATGCCAAGTCCACAAATACACGGATGCTATGGCCTCTAGCACAATTGTTGTATCACGAGACTTGCCACAATACTGCCCGTGACATGCCTTCGGGCAGTTTTTCCAAGTCCAGTGCATGCAAATCAACGCTTGCTAGCATGCCGGGCCAACCTCGCTTCTCATTTGCTGCCATCAATTTTTTTGTCCTCCTCGTTGATTTCATGAAGATAGACAGGACCAAAGACGCGGATGATCACTTTGGTGAACCTACGCACTGACTTAATTGTAGTATCTTCGCCAATGCGAAGATACTCGTCGACATAGTCAGCCGGGATGCCTTATGTAATCACCCGCATAGCTGCGGAGATTTTTTGATATGCGCTGAAACCCAACAAGCCCGCAATGTTTCTCCTTTGAGTAAAACCCCGAGAATTGGCCTCGCAAGCTTGCACATTTTTTACGAAGAGGGATCGGCGCATTCGATACCTTCTCTGGAAGAGGTGCGGCGGATACGTAGGATTGTCCACGAAGTAGTCTTGCATCAACATCATGTTCCCGAGAAGGCGGTTGCGAGGGATGCCAAGACGGCCGACAGTCGATCCTCGCCGTCTCTTGCGGTTTTGATCCTTGACCTCCTTCATGGCTAGGACCGCCACCACCATCTGCTGCCGTTGGCGTTTGAGCAGTGAATCCACATCTGAGTCGTAGGACGAGGACGAATCCTCGAGCAAAAATTGCTCTCAAGGGCTCAAATCCATCTACAAAAAACCGCATGCGAGCTTGCACCAACGAAATTTCAGCTGCGATCGAGCTACAAGGGGCAGAAAAAGGGGCCCACCGGGGGCGGTTTGGCGAATGAGGACAGCTCAGCGAATCCAGGGCGGCCGACGACTCAGCGGCGATCGATCTGGGGCGGCGGCGACCAGGGGCACCTCGGCTCGGCGGATTCGGGGCGCCAACGAGTGGACCCGGGCCTAGTCAGCCCGACAAAGAGATTCCGCTGGCGGAGATGGCCGAAATCACAGGCGGCGGGCCGGCGGCGACGGTGGCGGGCGGCTGCGGGAGGGGATGTGGGGAGCGCGCGCTAAAATGGCCCTCCCGTTAACCGCTTTCGCGGGATACAGGGCACCCATGGGGCGAGGGGGAGGGGGGCTGGGTTTTCACGGCTCGGAGTAGGGAATTTTACCGTGCCCCTCAAAAAATTTAAGAGTCGGATGCCTTTAGGGTTTCTGTTTAGGTCACTATTTTTGCCCAAAATCTAAACTGGCGGTTATTTTACGGGTCGGGAAGATATAAGGGTCTACCAGAGATGTTCTAATGCCCTTCTTTTAGTCTTGAAGGATCCATGAATTCAAAAAGGTGCTATGGCACCCGGGTGCCCCGACACCCTCTTATCGGACGTGTCTAGCAACTTGAAGATTCGTGTGGAGAAATGACAGCAGCAGTGCATTTGCATCCGCAGGTTAATTAATCAGATGGCACGGGCAGGTTGTGGTCAGAACAGGCCGGTCATAGGCACCTTTCCGATGGAGGCATCTTTCCAATGGAGGCACAGATGACTTGACAGCACTGTTGTAGCCCTGTCAGGCCTCGGCTGTTTCTCCATATATTTTTATGCATGCGGTGAAAGGACTTGTCATGGTCAGTGTGCATGTGGTGCAACCAATGCGGGACCCTAGGTTTCACGACAGAGTTTTTATAATAGTTGGTCATGTTCTTTCTGCAGCAGAGAGTGGCTACCGTGAGAGAGTGTCAATTGTTTATAATCAGCGACGGGCGGTACATGTGGCTCACGAACGACACAGTTCTAGCTAGCCAATGGCGATTAAAAGGCTGCAGGGGCGTGATCATTGCGGCTATAACTGGCTTCAACTAATCACGTTTACCATTGAAAATGCGTTGTGGATTCCTGTGTAATACGACCCACTTGTCATAGAGCATGAGATAGGTCAGGTAAAAACACCTTCTATTAATATTTAGTGTGTCTACCCATTAATATCTTGTAGGACGCCCAACAGCCCCACCAAAACTATTAAGGGCATTTCACAACAACAAAATTAAGGCCAATGAATAATAATATTTTGACCTCGTACATCCAGATTCCAGAGTGACCTATACACTAGCGGATGCTCGAAGCAAATCATAATTAAATTTGACGATCGCAAACGGTGTAGGCAGCGGGGGCTAGGCAGCTAGTGCACAGGCCTGGCAACAGTGACAGATCGGTTCACTGTTCAACCCACCATGCTTTTTTTAATTGGAAACCACGCAACTATTGAAGAGAGAGGATAAATGTGAGGAGAGAGAGACTCTTTTGAGCCTGCGAGAGAGTTTGCGTGAAAAAGAACAGAGGGAGAGAAAAGAAACGTTTACTATAAGAGAGAGAGAGGGGGCGGGAATGTTGGGTAGAGAAGGAAGGAGAAAAGTGAGAGGCAGTAATGCGCTAGAGCAACAGCTTCCGTAAATATTATCTTATTGACTGAGGCTTCCGTAAATATTGTTTATGAGAAGTTGAGGAAAAAAACTCTTCAATAACTTCTATAAACCCAAAAGGATTTAATATATTTTTAAAGACCCGATAACTTTTCATGCAACTACACGGGAATATCTAGCGAAAATCAATCTCTACACCTGAGCTCATCTGCACCTGCGCCGACGAAAATAAAATAAAAACAAATACTAAAAAATTCCAATTTTTTTGTGCAGTAGATAATTTGATGCATGAGGTCCACTCCAATTTTCAAATCATTTGGACATCCGAGGAGCTCTCAGCAAAAAAGAATTGTGTACCAGAAAAAATTGGATTTTTTTCAAAAAAAATTTACGAATTTTTTTCTAACCGGGTGCAGAAGAGCGTGGGCATCGAAACGCCCTACTCAATATCTAGCCCTTTCTGTATAAATTGACAGGTAGATATAATTAATTTTTTGTGAAAACTGAGAGAAGCAGATGTTAGACAACTCTTTTGAAGATGATACCTCGTACGTTGCTGCGGGAATTGCTTGCAATATATTTAACTAAGATTTTTTATAGGAATGTGAACATTGGTAATAAAATGACAACTGGATTTCAAATATTATAATTTACCATATTTTATTATCATATAGTTTTAAAATATCCATTGCATACAAGTAGCATAATGGAGTGCATAGTGGGTCTTTATCCATGCATGGATATACAGACTCCTTTAAGGAATACCAAAGTGAATAGTTGGCTTAGCAAAGTTAAATAGTAAAGATGAATTGAGAGAGCATCTTGCATCTCTACAATTTTGTATGGTAAGGTTTCACTTAGTTTTGTTCACGTTGTTATCCCCTAAAAACTTTGAATTGGCAGGTAGCAATGTGTATGGAATTAAAGGCTAGTAATGTGTATGGAATGTACCAGGTCCAAGTATGTTGTGTCGGCTGAATGTACCAGGCCCAAGTATGATTGTGTTCGGTGACGTATATGACCGCGTGGGGTAGTTGGGCGGCTGACGCGCAGACCTGAGGCAGAAATTGAGCAGACGCGCGAGATGTCTTTCTTGGGTTCGTGTGGACGCAAATCGGGGACAAATTTGGCCGGGAGTGCGTCCAGACGAACAGCGAGCAGACCAAATATGGTTTTAAGTCGACGTGTTGGGTCAATGTTTTCGTCTGTTTCCACACAAACGGACACGCACAGACGAATTGCGTCGGGGCGTTCGAGTTGCCCTAATTCCGAAGATATACTAGAATTGGTATTGGTCAATCCAATTCCTACTTCCCACCTAGAAAAGGCAGCACAACCTGAAACAAATTGAATTATGATTTGTGTTGTCTGAGTGTAGTAGGTCCAAGTACGTTTGGGATCCGATGAAGGTACCATTTCCAAGTATGGTTGTGTCCACTGAATGTACCAGGTCTAAAAGTATGATTGTGTCGGTTGAATGTACAAGGTCCAAGTATGGGGTTGTCGGCTGAATGTACTAGGGCCAATTATGATTGCGTCCGCTCAATGTACTAGGCCCAAGAAGGGTTGTGTCTGGTGAACGCACCTGGTCCATGTATGGTTGTATCGGCTGAATGTACCAGGTCTAAGTATGGTTGTGTCGGCTGAATGTACCCAGTCCAAGTATGGTTGCGTCGGATGAATGTAACAAATCCAAGTATGATGGTGTCCGCTAAATGTACCGGGTCCAATTATGGTTGCATTGTCTGAATGTACTAGGTTCATATATGGTTGTGACGGAAATGTACCTGGTCCTTGTATAGTTGTGTCCGCTAAATATACCAGGTCCAAGTATGGTTCTGTCTGGATGAATGTACCTGGTCCATGTATGGTTGCGTCTCGCTGAATGTACTAGGTCCAAGTATTGTACCATGTCTATGTATGGTTGCTTCCGACTGAATGTACCAAGTCCAAGTATAATCATGTTGAATGTATCAGATCCACGTATGGTTATGTTCACTGAACGTATCAGATCCAAGTATGGTTGCTTCGCTGAATGTACCAGGTCCAAGTATGATTTTATCGGATAAATGTATCACGTTCATGTATGGTTGCGTCGGCTTAATGTGCTAGGTCTAAGTATAGTTGCGTCGACTATATGTACTAGATCCATGTATGATCATGTCCGGTGAATGTACAAGGTCCATGTATGGTTAATATACGAGGTCCATGTATGGGTTCGTCTGCTAAATGTAGCAGGTCCAAGTATGGTTGCGTCTGGACGAATGTACCTGGTCCATGTATGGTTGCATCCGGCTGAATGTACTAGGTCCAAGTATTGTAACAGGTTCATGTATGGTTGCTTTCGGGTGAATGTACCAAGTCGAAGTATAATTGCATCGGCTGAATGTATCAGGCCGAACTATGGTTGTGTCCGCTGGATGTACCAGATCTAAGTATGGTCGTGTCCACTGAATGTACTAGTTGCAAGTATGGTTTTGTCCGATGAATGTACCAGGTCCATGTATGGTTGCGTATCAAGTGTGATCTATCGAGGCCGATTCCTTGTATTTCACTCACGATGACGACTCTGTAGTGTAGAACATCTAGTGTGATCCACTGAAGGTGATTCCTCGTATTTCACTCTAGGTAATAACTCTACAGTGTAGTATATCGAGGTAAACTTATCGAGGGTGATTCCTCCGGTTACACATTCATGGTATGGACCTGAACCCCGACTGTTACAATGATAAAGGCAGGTCGGCCTCAAGGATACCCACGAGAGATAATGTGGCGGAACAACAGGGCAGGTTGAGACCACCTAGGATAGGGGTGGGCCTGGTCCCTAGCCGTGGTCCTCGAGTTATCTAGTCGGAGCAACGGCCCTGATCGTCTCCGTGAGATGCTAATAATAGACTAACGGGTTTGGGTATTTGATCTGAGTTGGCCGCTGGCCTATACGCACTAACCGACGCGCGAGATAATGGTATATGGGACCCTCAGCGTCGTATGTTCCTTCCGAAAGTGATCCAGATATCATAGTTCAGAGATGCGGGCTGATTGTTGGGGTGGACAATAACCACCTGTGCTTGTATAAAGAAGTGGGTTTGGTCCCCGGCCAGTCACACAACATGCAGAAGTGCAAAGGGCGATGGGCCCAAGACTCCCGAGAACTTAGGATTTAGACCGGCGTGCTAACCTCTCTGGAGAGCCTAGGTTGGTCTATGGCGTGTTGATTATCCGAGGCCGGGCATTACCCAGAAAAGTGTGTCCGGCCAGAGGTGGTTGAGCATATCGGGTAACTTGGTGCACCCCTACAGGGAAGTTAAACTATTCGAATAGCCCTGTCCACGGTAACATGACGCTTGGAGTTGTATCCCGATCTACTGCAACTAGAACCGGATACTATTATGATACTTAATTGTTTTAGCACCCCGAGATCGCTTTTTCTTTGGGTAGTCAATGAAGGATCTCTGAGTTTTGGTGATATATACATGTTACTAAATAATGTTATATGCTCCTCTAATCTACTGCTGCAAGATGATGGCCGTAGTAGATGCAATTTTCGATAGGATGAGCTTCTCTCCTTTATCCTGGCATTTCTGCAGTATAGTCCAAAGATATAGTCCCATTCCTTTGACACCGATGCATACTTAGTATAGATTTGATGTAAGTCTTGCGAGTACTTTGGATGATTACTCACGGTTGCTTTGCTACCTTTTCCCCCTCTACCCGATTGCTGTGATCAGATGATGGAGCCCAGGAGCCAGCTGATTCCGCCGATGACTACTACTACACCAATGGAGCCTACTACTACGTGGAGACCCACGACCAGGAGTAGTTAGGAGGCCCCAACCAGGAGGTCTGCACCTTTTCGATATAGATGTCGTTGTTTTGCTCAGCCTTCTTAAGGCAAACTTGTTTATCTTATGTCTGTATTCAGATGTTGTTGCTTTCGCTAACTTATGTATTCGAGCCTTCACAACCTTGACTTGTAATATAAAGTTTTATGTTTGAATTTGTGTCTATAGTTGTGTTGTGATATCTTCCCGTGAGTCTTTGATCTTCATCGTGTGCATTTGTGTGTATGATTAATGCATGGTCGAGTCGGGGACGTCACATGCCTGAGTTGGGCGAGGCCGAGGTGTTGGAGTGGGTCTGGATATTCAACCAACACAATTATACTTGGACTTGGTACATTTTGCCGTAACCAACCATACATGGATCTGGTACAATAGTTGGGTCTGTACATTCAGTCGAACGCAACCATACATGGACTAGGTACATTCATCCAGACAGAACCATAGTTGGACCCGGTACATTTCAACGGACATAACTATACATGAACCTGGCACATTCACCCAACACAACCGTACTTGGACCTGGTACATTCAGCCAACACAGACATACTTGTACCAGGTACATTCAGCCAATGCAACTATACCTGGACCTGGTACATTTTAGCAGACACTACCATACTTGGACCTACTATATTCACCCGACGCAATCATACTTGGAATGGGTACATTCAGCCGACACAACCATACTTGGACCTGATACATTCAGCAGATGAAACCATAGTTGGACTTGATACATTCAGCCGATACAACCATACATGGACCAGATACATTCATTAGACACAATCATATTTGGGCCTGATACATTCAGCGACCACTTTCGGGTGAATGTACCAAGTCCAAGTATAATTGCGCCGGCTGAATGTCCTAGGTCCAAGTATGATTGTGTCTGCTGAATGTACTAGATCCAAGTATGGTCGTGCCCTTTGGATGTACCAGATCCAAGTATGGTAGTGTCCGCTGAATGTACCAGGTCCAAGTATGGGTTTGTCGCGTGAATGTACCAGGCCCATATATGGTTGCATTGGCTAAATGTGCCAGGTCTAAGTATGATTGCGTTGACTAAATGTACTAGGTCCAAGTATGTCCATGTCCGGTAAATGTGTCAGGTCCAAGTATGATTGTGTTAGGTGAATGTACTAGATCCAACTATGGTTGCGTCGGCTTAACGCAACCCACAACTTGCAAACCATTTTTTTAAACTCCACGGACAACTACCCTCATGTTTCTCTATCCTACTTCATCTCTATGTCCCCTCTCTATCTATCGTTATCCCCCGCTCCATCCGTATATGAATTTAATACCTTTTCCAGATTTCCCACACAAGAACACAAAACAAAAAATAGATTGGCATAGGTGAATGACGTTACATATGGTGCGTCAGTCATAACAGTTGGTACGCCGAGGGCCGCCGGCGACCCTGGCCTGAGTGTGCCATGTAGTACTCCCAGCGTCCCTAGTAGTGGGCGTCGGTGACGGTGGGGCTGACGGTTGATGACGCCACAAGGCCTGGGATGATGGTGAAGTGGCGTGAACTAGGCGGCGACGACGACAACGAGGAGGAGACCAAGGTATTGGAGTGGATCTGGTACATTCAGCGGACACAATTATACTTGGACTTAGTACATTCAGCCGGAAGCAACCATACATGGACCTGTTACAATACTTGGACCTGGTACATTCAGCCGGACGCAACCATGCATGGATCAAGTACATTCATCTCGACACTACCATACTTGGACTTGATACATTCAATAGACACAATTATACATGGACCTCGTACATTCACCCGACACAATCATATATGGACCTGGTATATTCAGCCAACGGAACTGTACTTAGACCCGGTACATTTAGCGGACACTACCATACTTGGACCTAGTACATCCAGCTGACTCAATCATACCTGGACCGGGTACATTCAACCGACATAACCATACTTGGACATGATACATTCTGCCGACGGAGCCATACCTGGACTTGGTACATTCAGCCGATACAATCATACATCAACCAGATACATTCGCTAGACACTACCATACTTGGGCCTGGTACATTCATCGACTGCTTTGGGCTGCATGTACCAAGTCCACGTATGGTTATGTCCGCTGAATGTACCATATACAAGTATGGTCATGTCTGTTGAATGTACTAGGTCCAAGTATGCTTTCGTTGGGTGAATTTATCAGGTCCATGTATGATTGTGTCGGTTAAATGTGCTAGGTCCAAGTATGGATGGACCTTGTACATTCAATGAACCAGGTGCATTCACATTACACAACCATACATAGACCTGGTCCATTCACCCAAGAAAACCATATCAATTCCTAAAGAGAATGAAATATGTGACACAAGCAGACCCCCACTTTGTCCCAATATGTCTGGACTACCTGCAAATTCTCATATCCACCCCATATATTACAAGGATATAAGGGCTTGCGGGTGCGCGGTCAGTCAACCACGTAGGACGTGGACCATCCTAGATCATATTTTCTTTTTCTTTATTCTTTCTTTTTTCCTCTCTCCATCCTCATCAATCATATGCATAGGACCGGTAATTTAACGGCAAAATAGATGATATAGCTGATTCATACATAACCGAGGGCTTAAAACAAACACCAATCGGACACGTCTCTGAACATTTGAGGAGACAAAATGGACGGGACCTGTTGTAGATATCCTTAGAAGACGAACGTCAAACAAAACAAAACCTGATCTTTTGGAACCACAATTCCAATACCATATTTTTATGCTAGTTACTACTTGTTGTGGGATGATAATTTAATGACTGTTCGACCGTAAATTAATATTGTATATGAATGCACCAGACAGTTTTCAAAATTCATCAAAGAGTCTTAATTACTTGGCCATACTATTATAATTAGTTGTGGAGTGAATTACACTGATAGTGCTACAACTTGGCGTAAATGGTCACTTTGGTGCTAGAAGTTGTGGTGTACATTGAAGTGGTGCAAAAACTTGACATTAACATGCAAATTCGGTGCTTATCTCGTTTATATACGGGGTAGGTGCTGACTAGGCATGTGGGGCCCGCTGTCAGCCACTGCACCGGAGAGAAGGGATGCGTGGCCTAATTTTTTTGGAAAACATCCTCGAAATATGTATTTTCACAAAAAAAAAACCTGTACGTGGAAGAGTGGACTTTTTCCCCTATATTAGGAGTGGGTCCCACCTGTCAAAGAAGAGTGAAAATTATATCAAAAGTCAGGCCACCTGGACTCGAGCCCATACCCGACAAATAGTCATCAGTACTGCTAACCAACACGGCAACAAAGTCTCATGTCAAATTTGGATAAGAAAGCTTTCTGTACTAACCTGGCAGCATGCGGAGCTTTTATTGGCTGCAGATAGTGCGGCCCATTCTACACTTGTTCCTTTTTTAAATTTATTTGTAAAACATAATTGATAAAAAAATATGTTCTTGCATGGAAAATATTATTAGTGAATAATAACATTTAAATATACATCCTTGCATGATATAAAAAATTTAGTTAATACTGACATTTAATAAAATTAAAATATTTAATGAATACATAAATATTATACAGTCACGGCTTATATTCAAATTATAGAAAATGAATATTCATATGAGCAGCTTAAATTATAAATTATGATTATTTTTTATTATAAAAACATTGAACTATACAAACATGCATATGATTATTGAAATGTTGTATACCTAAACTAAATTTCTTAATTGTAATTTTTTTAGTTCTATAGTTTGCAAACACTGTTATAATTCATAAATATTATTTAAATAATATGTGAAAAGTTTTATAAAATAATTTAATCTGTTTGCATGTACTCCCTTTGTTTGTTTTTATAAGACGTTTCAGACAGCTTGCTCTGTGCTGTTTTCAACAGTGTCTGAATGTCTAAAACGTCTTATAAAAGTGAACAGAGGTAGTACAATATTTATAAACACAAATATTCATTCGTTATTTTTATTACCGAGAATATAATTTAGATTTTTTTTAAGAACTTATAATTTAGATACTTTCTGCTGAAAAATAAAAGAAACTAACAGGTGGAAAATAAGCCGCAAGATGTACAGCCCATTTAACCTCCGCCTGCGCTGCGATTAAAATACATATAATATGTTTACCCGTATTGCCCGTAGAAGACTTAATCGGTGCGGTGGTTTGCCAGCTTGTTTGTGAGGACATTGTTGTGGGTTCGATCCCGGCATTTTGTTTTCGGTCTCAGGTGACATGCGGGACCCACTTCTATAGAGGTGACAAAATATTTCAAGGGTGCTTTTGAAAAAAATTTGGCCTCAACAGGGATTTTTTTGTGACAAAATATTTTGAGGGTGCTTTTGAAAAAAATCTGGCCACACGTCCCTTCTCTCTGGTCGAGTGGCTGACAGCAGGCCCCATGCGCCTGGTCAGCACCGACTCCGTATACAAATGAGATAAGCACCGTATTTGCACGTCAATGTCAAGTTTTCGCACCACCTCAATGTACGCCATGACTTTTAGCACCAAAATGACCATTTACATCAAGTTGTAGCACCACGAATATAATTGACTCTTAGTTGTGATTTTGTCAAAATTGATGACACTTTTTGGAAACACGAATGCCCATGATAATCTAGCAGTAACCTTTTCGAAGAAAATGTTAATCTTATAGGTAGCGTCGAAATGTCAGGCACCTGTCCACGTACTTAAAAGGAGGCCCCCTCCCATACTAGGAACAACATCATGATGCAATGTGATCTTGTACCAAGAACATACATTTTTTTAGTGTACCAAGAACAGACATTTTTATTACTGTACCAAGCACAGATGTGATCTTGTACCAATAACAACTTGTTTTTCATACTGTACCAAGAACAGCTTGGATGTGGAACATGATATGAATCTTTGAAGCACGTGACAGTTTGCAGCATAATTGCCGGACACACCAGTTCACGTGCACGTCACTAGTACATCTGAGTCTACGCCGCACCGATTTACAGCTCCATAGGTGATACTGCTACAGTGTACCACAAATAAAGAATCCCTCTTCTTTTAATGAGCATGGGGCTGTATCTCTCTCTACACAAAACGAGGCACCAGGGAAGCTGTTTCAGCGACAGTCTCAATGCCCTGCCGTCAAGGCGGCGGGTTACATTTTAATGCCTTCTTTGATTTGGAGGAATTTCATAGGAATTTTAGAAGATAGGATTTTTATAGAATTTTTTCCTTTAAAGCCCTTTGGTTCATAGGAATAGATTTCTATTCCTACATAGGATTAGTTCCTATCCTCCATATTTCATAGGAAAATAAAAATGAGCCTAGACTCAATGGAAAAATTCCTTTTGTGTCAACCAAATGACATCTCATTTCCTATTCCTACTCATAGGATTTGAGATACATGCCATCTCATTTCCTACAAAATTTCTATTCCTATGATAATCCTATCCTATGAACCAAAAGAGGCCTAAGATGTGTACCCCCACAAAGTGTGATCACGACCCACGCACGAGCGGTAAATCGGTGCTTACCTTGCAAACCAAAATCAAAGTGAGATATTGATAGGGCTAATGTCTTTAATATATATAGCAAACTAATTGCAGTAAGCAAAAATCACAATGTAAATGACACGGCTAACTTTAAAAGAGATGGCTAACTTGGATATGCTAGGAATTCCATGTTTTGCCCAGTTCGAGAAACTAAATATAGCTATTTTGCATACGAAATTAAGTAATATTCTTCGTGTGAATGCCCTTACCAAGTTCAAGTTCTGCCCGCAAAAACCAAGATTTTAGTGTAACAAGATAATCTCCAACAAGTACTATTAATTTTGGTTGGGGAGCCTTACAACCCACTTGTAACTATGTATCTTTTAATATTAACTAGATCATGAAGATGCGCGTTGCCGTGCCATCCCATGTTGAGAAGGTACAGATATATGCATTATGATGGGTAACACAATGAATTAATTATTCGAGAAACACAATATTAACCCAGTTAATCTTAACAATCTAGGATAACACACTACTAGGAAAAGGGCTATAGATGGAAATGACACTAATGACGCACCAGACATGTGGTGCGCCATTAGTATATACTAATGGCGCACCACCTTCTGATGCGCTATTAGTGTTGAAACTACTAATGGCGCACCCTGCCCACGGTGCGTCATTAGTATCAAATTTTTTTTTTTGAACTAGTGCGCATGTCCAAACATACTAATGGCGCATCCACTGGTGGTGCGCCATTACTAGTTGTAACTAGTAATGGCGCACCAGCCAGAAGGTGCGCCACTAATGTTATTTTTTTATTATTGTTTTTATTCCTTTTTTTGCAAAAGTACTAATGGCGCACCACCAGGGGGTGCGCCATTAGTAACCTGGATTACTAATGGCGCATTTGTTGCTGGTGCGCCATTAGTAAGTGGGCAGCAACAAGATATTTTGGACAGCCTCTCCTCCCACACTCACTTTCTCCCCACTTCATTCTCTCCACCGCCTCCTCCTTGTCTCGGGTGCCTCCTCTTTTTCACCTCATTTCCACCATAGATTCATTCAAATTAAGTGGTTAAGTTACCTTGTTTTGCTAGGTAAGTAAGGGGGGAAGCTATATTTATGTTGTTCTCCCTACAACAATGTGCACATGCACTTTTTATGGCCTAGCTAGATCTATGTATGTTCGTGGTGTTGCATATGTTTGTGGTGTTGCATATGTGTTTGTGTTTGGAGGTGTACCGGTATTTGAAATGCGATAGTTGCCAATATTTTGCCGGAATGTTGATTCATTTCCGTTTCGGCGAGAATTTTGGCATTAAGCATTCTTTTTGGTCCTATTTTTAGGGAAAGTCATGCCAAATTTTTTCTTGGTTCTAAAATATCGTTTTGCTCTACCCCGCAGGCGACCATGGTCCGCACGATGACCGAAGGCATCGTGAATAGGTTTTTGAGGTCCGCGAAGGCCGAGATGCTTCAAAAGAACGAGACGGAGATAAGATGTCCGTGTCGAAGATGCAAGCTGAATAGCCTTATTGCGGACCCGGATTCCGGGCAGGTGCGGGACCACCTGCTCTTGCGTGGTTTCATGGATGGCTATCGGTGGCAAGGTGATGAAGATGACTACGAAGTCGTCCATGGGGGCCGGGCAAGAAATGAGGAAGGGCAGCAAGACAACCACCGCGGCTCGGGGGGGCGAGAAGACGAAGAATCCCCAGGAGATGATCACGACGGTGATGCTGTACACAGTCATCATGTAGAAGATGCAGGACATGATGATGATGCCGGCGGAGCAGACGACGCTGGACCATCGATGGGCTGGGTGCAGGACCCTCATATTCAAGAGCTGCTTCTCAAGCAGACGGATAACGCAAGAGCTGCCGCCCGAGAGAAAGCCAAGATGGATCAACTTGAGTTAGACGCGGTTACTCCATTGTATGAAGGATGCAGGCCCGAGGATACCCGCCTGAAAGTAACGCTCATGGCTCTGGAGATGAAGGTAAAACACAAAATGACCGACGCATGCTTCGACGAGAACATGTCATTCTGGCACGAACGTCTTCCCAAGGGGAACAAGTGCCCGACCAGTTTGGAGGAGGCGAAGAAAATCGTGTGTCCTCTGGATTTACCGCACGTGAAATACCATGTGTGCATGAACAATTGCATCATTTATCGGGACGAGCACGCGGAGTCTACCATATGTCCGGTGTGCGGTGTCACTCGATACAAGAAGAGGAAGAAAGCTCCTCGAAAAGTGGTGTGGTACTTTCCGATCACTCCTCGTCTGCAGCGGTATTTCGCGGACCCTAAGGTAGCAAAGCTCCTGCGTTGGCACGCGGATAGGGAGGAGAAGAAGCGAGAAGATGACGCAAATGATCCGGAGATAGATAAAAAAGACAAGATGCTGAGTCACCCTAAGGATGCGAGCCAGTGGCAAGCGTTGAACTTCGAATACCCAGAATTTGGGAACGATCCAAGGAACATCATGCTGGGCGCGAGCACCGATGGAGTCAATCCGTTTGGCAGCCAGAGAAGCACACATAGCACCTGGCCTGTGTTCGTGTGGATGTACAACCTTCCCCCCTGGTTGTGCATGAAGAGGAAGTACATTCACATGAGTATGCTAATTGAAGGGCCGAAACAACCAGGGAACGACATCAATCTATATCTGGGGCTGCTGAAAGAGGAGATTGACACGCTGTGGAAAACGCCAGCCAATACGTGGGACGCCGCAGAGAAAGAATATTTCCCTATGAGAGCCGCACTGCTCACGACGGTGCACGACTATCTCGGTTACGGATATCTTGCGGGGCAGGTAGTCCACGGATTTTCTGGATGCGTAAGGTGCATGGATGACACAACGTATCGCCAGCTAGATAGAGATCCCGGGTCTTCGAAAACCGTGTTCATGGGACATCGAAGGTGGCTTCGCGACGATGACCCGTGGAGGAAACGCAAGGATCTGTTCGATGGTGAAACCGAACCCCGAAAACGCCCGTGTACGAGGAGCGGCGAGGAAATAGACAAGCTGTTGAAAAATTGGAAAGACTGCCCACTGCCGGGAAAGAAGCAAAAGGCGCCAGAGCCGCTGCTGAAGGTATGGAAAACGAGGTCTGTTTTCTGGGACTTGCCGTACTGGAAGATCCACCGTGTGCCTCACAGCCTTGATGTCATGCATATCACGAAGAACGTGTGCGAGAGTCTGCTTGGTACCCTGCTCAACATGCCAGAGAGGACCAAAGATGGGCCGAAAGCAAGGGCAGACTTGAAATCAATGGGCATCAGGCAGGAGCTTCACGCTATATATGATGATGATGATGATGATGATGATGATGATGATGATGATGATGATGAGGCGAAGCAGGACACAGAAAGTCGTCGCAAAGGCAAAAAGGCCAAGAAGACCGGAAATGACTACCCTCCCGCGTGCTTCACTCTAAGCCAGGAGGAGATCGAGCAGTTTTTCACCTGCCTCCTAGGAGTAAAACTTCCTTACGGTTACGCGGGGAAGATAAGCAGATACCTAGACCCAGCGAAGCAGAAGTTCAGCGGGATGAAGTCTCACGACTGTCACGTGCTGATGACGCAGATACTTCCAGTTGCAATCCGTGGGATCATGGACGCGCACGTCCGTGAAACGCTATTTGGCCTATGCAACTTCTTCGACGTCATCTCTCGGAAGTCGATTGGCGTGAGGCAACTCAGAAGGCTACAGGAAGAGATCGTGGTGATACTATGCGAGCTTGAGATGTACTTCCCGCCCGCATTCTTCGACGTTATGGTGCATCTGCTGGTCCATATAGTGGAGGATATCATCCAACTCGGGCCGACGTTCCTGCACAGCATGATGCCGTTCGAAAGGATGAATGGTGTCATCAAAGGATACGTTCGCAACATGTCACGTCCAGAGGGAAGCATAGCCAGGGGCTTTCTGACCGAAGAGTGCATCTCCTACTGCACGAATTATCTAGGCATCGAGAACCCCGTTGGTCTGCCCGTCAACAGGCACCTCGGCAGGCTCGCTGGATGGGGTCACCGTGAGGGTCGCCGCGAAATGCATGTCGACTTCGAGGGTCGACTCGCCGACTTTGAAAGAGCAAACCTAGTCGCGCTACAACACATAGACGTGGTCGATCCTTGGGTGGTAGAGCACAAAACCTTTATTAAGAAGACGTACAATGACCGAGGCCAACAGAGGACGGACGGAGATATACTCAAAGAGCACAACTCATGTTTCACGCGTTGGTTCAAGCAGAAGCTTCTGTCGTACCCTTTACATGAGGATTCTTCCGCGGAAGAACAACTCATATTCGCCTTGTCACAGGGCGCCGAGCACAACCTGATGACCTATGAGGCGTACGATATCAACGGCTACACATTCTACACCGAGGCCAAGGACATGAAGAGCGATGGTTATCAGAACTCCGGGGTAACGATGGAATCCTACACCGGTAACGACAAGGACAGATACTACGGAAGGATCGAGGAGATCTGGGAGCTGAGCTACGCTGGAGAGAAGGTCCCGATGTTCCGTGTCAGATGGGCCAAGAGCGTCCTAAAAGAAGACCGGTATTTCACCACCATGGTTATACCCGAAGCCAAATCCAAGACCGCGGGCGCAAACGTCACCGCGAAAAATGAGCCATGGGTACTGGCTTCCCAAGTGGACCAATGCTTCTTCATTACCGACCCGTCAAAGACCAGTCGTGTTGTCGTGAGGAGAGGCAAAAGGAAGATCATCGGAATGGATGGAGTAGCCAATGAGCAAGACTTCGACAAGTACGGCGACCCGAGGATCGAACATGACGACGATGATGAAGTAGCAGCATACACCACAAGAAGAAGCAGGACCACCCTACCTAAAGGACGTCCGTTCCACAGAAGAACTCCATTTGCGAAAAAGAAGGGCAAGAAGATTGTTAACAGATAGCTAGCTAAGATCGATTGTATTTAAATCGTAGCCTTCATTTCTCGATTGTATTTCATGGGCACTTTTTGAACTATCATGAATATTTTTAAATTTCATGGACACTCGATCTCGATCCCCCTCCATCTCGATCGCTATCCCACCTCGCCAGATCCGGTCCCCCTCGCCGCCGAGCACCCCCCGGTCCACCGGCCGCCGCCGCCGACCCCCCGCACCCTCGATTCCCCTACTCAACTGCCGCCGCCGACCCCCCGCACCCCTCCCCTACTCAACCGCCGCCACCGACCCCCCGCACCCTCCCCCGCTCCACCGGCATTACTGTTTGATGATATTTTTTAAAAAATTATTACTGTCTTATAAAAAAATTACTGTTATGATTTAAACAAGTTTGAACATATTTAAACACAAATAAGTATCAGACAGCATTTTAAATGCATAATTTTTTTTGTGGAGCCTAGGAATCGAACCCAGGACCTCCTGGTGTGAGAACTGGCACCTGACCAGTCGAGCTAGTAGAGGGGAATTGATGTGGATAAGGTCAGGTGGGAGATAACCTGTTGGCTCGAGCGGAAATAAAAAAATACTAATGGCGCACCAGGTCGAGGTGCGCCATTAGCATGTATATACTTATGGCGCACCGAGGGGTGGTGCGCCATTAGTATTGTGCCCCCCTACTTCGTATCCCCTCTCTCTCCCTCGCCCGAGCCCTCGCCCTCGATCCCCTCTCTCTCCCTCGCCTGAGCCCTTGCCCTCGATCCCCTCTCTCTCCCTCGCCCGAGCCCTCGCCCTCGATCCCCTTCCCCTCTCCTCTCCCGACGCCGCCGCCCCGCCGCCCTCGACGCCGGCCAGATCCGCCGCCACCTCTGCTCGAGCTGCTCCCATTGACCACGCCGCTGCTCGCGTGCTTCTTCTCTCCCGCGACCCCGCCATTGAAGGTCTCGCAAGGTCCTCTTCTCCTTCCCCTCCCCCTTTGTTCGATTCGATTGTGCCGCCGTCAAGGTTCCCTGATGATGCTGGTTCCTCTCGCGCGCAGGCTGCACGCACCTCAGACCGCGTGTGCCTAGTTCTTCCCGGGACGCTGCCCCGACCCTACTACCCACGCCATCAGGGGAGCTCGTCAAGGTATCATCCCCCCTCTCTCTCTCTGCTCTCTCCATCTCTCATGCTCTGGCGTGTTTTTTTCCTAAGGGACGAAACTATGTTCTCTTGTTGCTATTGCTAGGTGTTTTTGTCTGCCATGTACGTACATACCTAGAGTAGTTGATTAGATGCAGAATTCTTTGTTTGCTGAATTGCTGAATTGGAAACTGTATCATCTGGTCTGCGTGTGACACGCCATTTTAGCAAATTCTTTGTTTCTCTTGTTCCATTGATACAATATCAGATCATGTCGATGCATTGGTCTGTATCCAATTACTCTGCTTTGCACTCCCGGTTTTTATTGTATTAAGAGTATCAGTATCTAGCGGTCTGAGCATTGGTCTTTGGATTTAGCTTCTATCAACTGTGCTGTCTATGCTGCAAAATTTCAATATGCTCTGTCTATACTGCAAAGCTGGTAAACATGGAGTTTCCATACTTTATATCTTAAGTGAAACTGAGCGTACTATCGATCCTTGTTCCGATTTTATCAGTTTGACTTTTGGTTCAACCAAATGAGTAATCAGAGTTTAGTTGCTACTGTTCTGGTGTAAGCTATGGCCAATATATATAACAGATTCTTTCACTTGTGTCTGTACCAAGATCAAATGTGTGGGGAGTTTCTCTTTGTTGATATATTATTCCAAGAACAATTGTATCAAGCAAGAATATTGACTAAGGCATTGTTGCAGAGATTCTGAGAATTAGCAAACGATTTTGTGTACTGTCCTCTGTTCTTTCTTATTGGTGCGGTGATTGCTGAACACTTGTGCCAAGTAGCATTTTTTCCTTGTATAATTATATGGTGGTTGACTGAGCTGCTACTTTTTCCTTGTAGAAGATCGCAGGTCGAGTGGGAGGGATCCAGTTGCGACGACACCGAATCACTAGCAAGGCAGCTGCCTAGAATAATAGGTTGACTCACCTATATATACTACTATCTTGCATCTCTCTCTTGTTTCTTCTTCTATATACTACTATCTTGCATCTCCAATTTTTAAGTAATCTTGCATATGTTAGAAACTACATATATGGTCTCCGGTTTTCTTACCTCTACTCTAAAACACCAACGCATCAACAAAAGAAGATGGTATTTTTGTTACGCTTTCAGTTCGTGTCAGCAGGGAGATATAATGTTTTACAATCTTTCTGGTTATATTGGAGTTAGGTTTTTTGAATATGAGTAGCAGTGACTTGGATATACCTTATGGAGTTGTAACAGTTCCTCTTGGTGCTTAGGTGCATTTTCTTTGTGTAACTTGGTTTAAAAAACAGAACCTTAATCAGCATGATCCTCTGACCTTAGAAGCAAAATAATCGATCTGACTGCTAGGAATCAGATGTATGTTTTTTAGCATCCCATCAGACTAGTTATGCGTCGTACGATTTGTTTCATCTCATATATGTTGAATATAATGCCAGAAAAGGTGCTTGGGTTAGTCTGTTAACTAAAAAAGTTCAGATTCAGAAACCTGTAATTTCTACTTTTATGCCTCTGTTACTCCAGTCAAAATTTTATGTTTGATGCCCATGGTAGTTGAGCTCTCACCTCACCTCACGCAGCATGCATGATGCCACAATGTCTAGTACGTACTGCCAAGCAACTGGCAAATAATTATAGCTTAGAATAAATAAATCTGATGTAAGATAAGCATGGCATGAGCTTTAATTAAATAGCATAATACACGTTGGTAGTCCATCTCTCTCAAAAAAAATACATGTTGGTAGCAGATGATAGATACCAATCCATTGGATCATCAGACATATTAAAGTCTTTTTTGAGCCCTTATTAGCTACTCACACTATTTGCCCCGCGGTTTCTCTGTCATGGCTACCAAGTGATTGACGGTGGGCTAGAAAAATAAAACCACCAAACTATCAGTAAAAGATGTGAACCAACATCTTTCATTGTTATGCATATCAAACACCAAGGGTTATTTTCACTTAAAGTTTTAGAATGGGTGCATTACAATTCAGTCTGATATCTAATAAGACACTCTGGGCTGATATAATTATGGAACAGAACCAACCATGATAAATAAAAGGTGATGTTGTCTATGCATTACCAAAAATGTATCTTTGTGAACAAATAAATTGGTACCAACAGCAATGCCATCTTACTGTAGAATTAGAATACATGGACATGATCAGCTCAGCTCCCAAACTGCCATTCATCACATCAATTTCCCCTTATGTAACTCCAGTCAAAATTTTATGTTGGTCTACCTAGTAGATGCCCATGGTTTGATTTTATGTTTGTTCCTATCAATACAAATGCTGAGCTATGTTCCATTTTTACTGTTCTTTGTGATAGTTTTTGCAACTTTACTTCCCATCTTAAGGCAAGCCCCATTTTTACTGTTCTTTGTTAGCAGAGCTGCTTGTTTCTAAGAACTTTGATACTATTTGGATCAAAGTTAAATGAGCACATAGATGACAAAAAAAAGTTCAGATTGTAAAATGTTCATTTTGCTGCTAGTGCCCATTTTGAGTAATTGCTTAGAGGGATGATCCTGTGTGAGCTGGTGGAGTGATTTGTTTTCTACATAAAGCTCTTTAGTCAGGCTGGTTTTCGTGAAATACACATGAAGCTTCACCAGCTCCTGTGGGTGTGGGATCCATGTGACATGTGACATTGCATCCATGTCCACCTGGGATAATGATTTTGCAGGTACCCCGAGAGGCCCTTGAGTTTGCCGGAATGTCGATTAACTTCTGTTCCGGCAAATTCGGGTACTCCATATGTCCTATTTTCAGCAAAGGTCATGCTGAAATTTTCCGTGATTTTTAGCATGACTTTGCTAAAAATAGGACATATGGGGTACTTGTGACTAATGCATGGGTCGGGGTATCTTAGTAGTTAATTAAGTAGGATCAAGTGCCCCGGCGTACTTGTGACTAATGCATGGCTTTTAGGGTGCCTCGGTGTCGATAAAAACCGAAATGATGAAAGGTTAGGCTTTTAGGGTGCCTCGGCGTCGAAAAACCCTCAATGATAAAAGCTTAGATTTTATGATGCCTCGATGTCGACAAACCCTAAATGATGAGACCATGATCTTGTTCCTTGACAATAGCTAACTTTTTGACCAAACTTTGTTTCTATTTAGAGAGAAACATGGCCCACAACGATGAGGCCGGGGGTTCGGGCGGCAAGGCATTCTGGGAGCTGTCCGAGGAGATGGAGGAACAACCTCACTTGTATGAGGCCTCCGCCTTCCCCACCGATCCTGAGACCACGGATGGTGCCGCCGAGGATGACCACACTGATGCCACCACTGATGGTGCCGCCGAGGATGCCACCACTGATGATGGCGGCGCACGCACAGATGGCAGCCAACCGAAGAGGCAACGGAAGGACCGGCGCCCGATCATGCTCCGCACCCTCAAGGAGGAAGTTACTGAAGTGGACTCCAACGGGAATCCAACAGCGCCCGAACGAATAGTCAAGGGGTACTCGCTTCAGCTCGGGTGCATTGTCCGGAGCACCGTCTCGATCAACACCGAGAACCTGAGGCATCTTGACCGAGGGAATTTGCGCAACCTCCTCTTCACGAAGCTGCACGAACGATACAAGTTCCCCGCTGAATTTGAAAACACAAGCCTCAAAGGGAATAAAGTGAACAATGCTGCCCTCACGAAGATGAGCAAGGCCCTGTCTACTTGGAAAAGCAATGTGAAGAGAATGATCGACAAAGGTGAGAGTTATCAGAAGATCAAGGAGAAAAATCCTTCGATCATCGAAGATGACTACAACGACTTCAAGATCAATTGCTCGAGCACCGCAAGCTCCCAACCAAGTGAGTGGGGGAAACAAAGGCGGGAGCTGAACATAGGGGAACACACACTCGGTCCCGGCGGTTACAGAGTGGCGGAGCCTATATGGGACAAGGAGGAGGCGGACCGTGCCGAGCAAGGCCTACCGCCCCTCTTCGATAAATACAGTGACAAGCAGACCAGGAACTTTGTCACGGCCCGGTACAAGAAGGACCCGAAAACAAAGGAGCTTACCACGGATCCGAAGACCAGGCAGCTTGAGCTTGTTCTGGTAAGGAATACACCCCCGCGTAATTAGCTACATATGGTTGCATTCTAATTAATGAAGCCAAATTTCTAAATGGTTCACATTCCTTCCGCAGGTGACTGAAAGCAGTAGCGCGGGGTCGACTAAGAGCAACCCTTGGGACACCACTCTAAATAGGGGGTTGAATGTAATGAAGAACAAGGATAAGCTCAGTAAGCCGACGTCAGCTGGTCGTGTGGCCGGCAAAGGCTTGTCGCCAAAATGGGGGTCATACTATACCGCTGGTGTGCGGAAGGAGAAAAAGACCAGCTCGGAAAGCCAGGCGCGAGAGGTTCAAGAACTCAAGGCACAGGTGGCGCGGATTCCGGAGA
Source organism: Triticum aestivum (assembly GCF_018294505.1). Lineage (NCBI taxonomy): Eukaryota > Viridiplantae > Streptophyta > Magnoliopsida > Poales > Poaceae > Triticum > Triticum aestivum. The sequence continues at coordinate 686,553,917 of NC_057812.1, forward strand.
TTGTCCAAGAGCAAGTGGAACAACGACTCGGAGCGACGATCACCGCCCTTGTGCCTACCTTGATCTTGGGGTTGAGTGCGTGGATTGCGGGCGGCCAACAGGGGCCGCCCCCGATTCCTAGCTTCACGGCCAGCAACTCGCATAATGCGATGGCGGGGCCATTGGTGCCTCCGGCGGAGGCGACATTGGTGTCTCCGACGCCGGCACGGGAGCTTAATGCACCCGGGTGTACGCCGGCCGGCACCTCTGCAGCAAGCGGCACCTCCGTCAACTGCACGCCCGCCGTTGGCGGTGTGTCGACATTAGCCGAGCTCCACGCCATCATCACGGTAACTAATTAAGCCTCTCTCGGCCGAGGACTTCATCTCCTTGCCTTTGACTGGGCATCCCTGACGCCCTACATGTTTTCGCAGGGCGCCGCCGACGTTCCGTGCACTCTCCTCCACTTCGTGAACAACGAGTTGGTCGATGTCGCCAAGGGCAAAATCGTTCAACCGGGCAACCCCTTGTTCCACGGTACCCAGATGCCACCCAACTTGTTTAGGGTTCAACTGGTTCGGGTGCTGCCAGGCTGCGATGACTTGTTACCTCCGATTCGACCCGTCGGGGCCGACGATGAAGACGTGATGACCCTCAGCGCCTGCCTGAGCTGGCCCCTGCTTTGGCCGAAGAGCCAGATTCGTTTGGGGGCGGGGGACACCACCCCAAAGACAACACCGCCAGTCGTGCCGGCGCCAAGTCGGCCCCATGGCAAGACCGCCGTAACGGTGCCGGACATCCCTATGCCACTGGATCCAAACATGCATATGGCACAGGATCAGAACGACGACAACGACGACGGCGATACATTTGGCAACGTCGATCAGTACTTTGCCGATCATGGGTACGATGGCGACTTCATGGGGCCTCCTTCTCAAGAACCAAACCCAACAAAAGACGTGTGCGATCTAGCTGGTACCGCAGAGAAGCCAAGTTGCAACAGGCGCCGTCTGACGTTCAGCTCTCAGGAGACGCCTCCAGCTGCCGACTTCACCGAGCCTCAGATAGGCGAGGTGCGAAATATTATCAGCCCCAACACACTCAAGAAGGCGGTCTGTGAGCAGAACTCGGTCCCATTACAGGAGAAGAAGAAGGCACGCAAAAGAAAGACTAAGAAGGGTGCGAGCCAGCCGGCACCGAGTACGATCCGTGCTCAGGATGGGCCACCTTCACCGCAGGATATCTCGAGGAGGGTGCATGTGGCGGGTAGGGCGATGCTACCGACAAATATGCTCAATGCTGCAATCGGTGCTATGCGGAGTCTGCATGACAGTGTTCTTTCTTTGGAGAAGCGGCGTCTCAGGGAGAAGGATGTGGCATACCCAGTTTTCGCGGCCAAGGTGCCAGAGGGCAAGGGCTTTGTGGATAACTCCATCGGGCGTACGATCGTCCTGCGTTTTGATGACATCCACGCTATGTTGAACCTTCATCCGCTGCACTACACCTTCGTTCGGCTATTTTCGCTGAGTATGGAGATGCGGATCATTCGCGACAAGATCCCGGACATCGTGATAGTCGACCCCTTCTACATGCGTGCCAAGATCTTGGGCAGCGCTGGGGACCGGCAAGTCGCGAGTTCTTACCTCGAAGGCGTCATTCTGGCAAACCAAGATAAGGATAACTTCCTCGTGCCTTACTTTCCCGAGTAAGTCCTCCCCTCAACTGGCCCGTAACATATGAATTCTTACATTTCGATCGTTTTTCTTTTAACATTCCATGTTTTCTGCAGTGACACACGTTGCACGCTCATCCTCCTAAGCCCCAAATATTCCATGGCCACATATTTCGACCCGGACCGTCAGTCGAACGTAGACTACACAAATGTCAAGAAGGTTCTTGATGATGTTCTCCCCGGCTACGCCAAATCTGGAGGCACCTTCACTAGGCCTATTTGTAAGTACGGCAAGCACGTGTTCTCCCACAATACGACGTTCTGCTACATCAAGCAGCCGCCTGGCGGTCAGAAGGGTGCCTACTACGCCATCCATCACATGCGGGCGATCGTACGGGACCATCATCAACTTCTGCTACCGAGTAAACTCAAAGATTGGGCCGCGAGCGTGTCGGCAATCCAGGACGCGGACCTCCGACAAGAATTCTTTCGCATCCAGTCGGAGTTTGCGGAAATCATCCATCAAGATGTCCTTCGTACCTCGGGGCAGTTCTACCTCAGAAATCAACCGTCCAACAGTGACATCGACACAATGCTACAAATGCAGGCTAACAACGACCGTTATTTCATGACTCCCACGATAGACGGCGGCTTCATCCACGCTCCGGTCCCTTGAGTCGAGTCGAAAGCAGTGATGCTGTGTCTAGTTCTGAAACATCGATTGGCTCATGTTGTAATTAAACTTTAATGAACTTGTAGTATGTCTCTTTGGTTTCGAGAGTCGTTCAACTTAGATGTAATCGATGCTATTAATGTCTTGCTTTTCTCTTCCGATCGTTCTGTTGCATAATTATATATTGCTTATGTATTGTCTGTGAATTGGTACTAACGTTTCGTTTGGCTAGTGCATAGCGATGCCGACGTATGTCGTGTACAAGGGTAAGGTTCCCGGAGTCTACGATGACTGGGAGGAGTGTCGGAGACAGGTTCACCGATTCAGCGGTAACAGTTACAAAGGGTACACACTAGGGCCGAGGCCGAATCTAGATACGCCCGCTATCTAGCGGGAGAGGGGAGGGAGCGTTGGAGGAACCGGATGAAGACGAGTTTCATCGTGATGATGCTCATCGTGATGACCGCAGCTCTCTTCTATGTGATGGTAGTTTAGATGATCGATATCGACTTGTAATGTGAAGTCAAACTCGCTACTCGCGGTCTCGAGACTTGTAATATAATGTTCTATCTTTGTTTGGTCTTTTCAATTCGGAGACTAATATGATGAATTGTATTCGGAGACTAATATGATGAATTGTATTCAAAGACTAATTTTTTATTGTATTCGATGAATCTGTTGTTGATGTGTGCTGTCTATATTTTGTCAAATTATACATTTTGTAACCTGTGCAAAAAACAGAAAATAAAAAAATAAAAAAAACCTAATATACATACTAATGGCGCATCACATGACAGTGCGCCATTAGTATGACAAAGCAAGCATACTAATGGCGCATCACTGATAAGTGCGCCATTAATATGCCATGGTTACTAATGGCGCATCCAGTGGTGGTGCGCCATTAGTATGCCAAAGCACCTGGATATACATGGCCCCTGGGAGGCATACTAATGGCGCACCCTGGCCTATACTAATGGCGCACCAGATGGTGCGCCATTAGTAAAAATTACTAATGGCGTGCTGTTAATGGCGCACCACAGATGCGCCATTAATGACCATACTAGGTGCGCCATTAGTAGGGGTTTTTCTAGTAGTGACACTCACTTCTGTGAAATGCCAAGGTTGTTAGTATATCATCCTAACATTGGAGAAGGTTTTGCCTACTTCCGCCATCGCCCATGACTGTTATGACAATGGCATTCAACGCACATAATGAAGTAGACGTCAAACTTGGCAAATAAAACATCCTCGCAAACTGGATGGTAAATTCATCAGGTACTGAAACAGATTAAAACTAAAGATCAAAATTAAAGTTAAAATTATTCATGCCGACAATTACTCAGACAAAACCGTGCTACAAGCAAAGTACTAATATTGACAGTTTCCATCTACATACATACATGCCGTGTCATAGGGTCCATCCTTGACTTGTGGAAAAATAGTCCCAGAAAAGTAATCCTGAATAGACCCAGAATTGCCCCCCCCCCCCCCAACACACACACACACACACACATGGAACATCCGTATATTTCAACATAATATGAGTGAGCAAAAGATCATGGATAACAAGTTGCTGTTTAACAGTATTCGCATTAGGATTGCACACTTTAAATCCTAAAGTGGTTCATGGCTAGAAGGAATTAAACCAGACCTCAAATTATCAACATTTGGCAATGACATTTTATTTCCAGAAGATCCAAAATAACAGAATGCATGATCAATAAATGCCATTTTGTCATGATTCATGCATCAAGCATATTCTGCCCATTCCTACTCATTTTAGACTAATTATGTTCTTTAGCTAGAACAATTCTAAATTGTTGATAGCAATAGCAAAGGAAAGAACATAGGCAATAAGAGTTATTCGATCTTGCATACCAGAGCCGTAGGAAAGAAGCCAATCTTCATAGGTTTAGCTCATGCGAGAGACAGATTATATGAAATCTGAAGAAAAAAAAAGAGAAGGAAAGGGAGCAGGCATAACGGAAGTGTCTGGCTGAAATAAAAAAAAGAAACAAAACGCATGGAATGCAGAACTAAACTCACTGTAATAAAGAGAAAAAAGATGAATAGACAACAATAATTTGTGAGTAGTCGCACCTGCCCGCCCCCCATGATCGCATAGGTGGCTTTTACTGTTTTTTAATTGGGTTTGATGCACACCCCTTGAGAAATTCGTACAGAGAAACTCCAATGAACGAGCACTGCAACCCAGCAAGGAGGAATAGATCCAAATCAGTTCCACAGATACGAAGACATGGAGGAATGTGCGTCAAATAGAATTAGGGAGAACGGTAGATTGTAGTGACACAGCGATAACAGAAATCATTTGCCACCATTACAGACCATAATGGTTTATCAGATTAATTATGCGCTAGGTTTCCGCTTTCATGGGGTGAGGTTTCAGTTATGGAATTTGAAAGGATACGATCAGCCGACCATGATGACAGCAGCCACCGATGCGTGCGGCCGCCGCAGCCGCCAAGAAGATGTGTATGTCACTCTTGCGCCGACGAGGATTCTGGCGCAGTGGTCGCCCCCACCTCCTCCTGGCACTAACGAGACGCCGCCGCGTCATCTTGCGTCATCAAGACGTAGCTGCTTCATGCTGCCGCGTCACTCTTGAGCCATTCACATGCCTCCTCCTCCAACTGATTGCCCGCCTTCACCTCAGCCAAAGCTCTCTCGCTCGTTGTCGCCGCATCCATGATTCATGGACAATCACCAATAAGAACAGCCGTGGTTAGCACTAAGAACTTAAAGGACATAGGGAGGGGGAATCAAAATGTAGGGCTGCACTTACGATGGACTGTTACCGGAGGAATACCATCGACATTGACCGGCGCCACCGCCGGTTTCAGGGCGATGGGGAAGAACCACTTCGGATCTAGAAAAAGGAGTTTGGGTGGGGGGGTCGAATCGATACAATACATCAGATGAGGTTAGAGAAATCGGCAATAGATCCGACTGGGCATGGCGACTCTGGCCTGGAGCTTGGTTCCAAATCCAGATCGGCGGCTATTGATGCCAGAAGGTCCATGCCATGAGCCGTGCCGGGATCTGATTTACCTATCATTGGTGATTCACGGCCGTGGAGTAGTTCGGCGAGTCCTGAAACCATATCATCTCCACGAGGCTCGATGGTCTCCATTGCCATCATCGGTGGGGTGCGTGGGCAGAGTGCGTGATGAGAGGAAGGTGGAGGGGGTGGGGAATAGCGATGTGGAGGGCGAAAGGCTTCAAGGCGACACGTCTCTTTCTTTTCTTTACAGCGGGCCGACATGTCAACTCAACGTCCATCTCGTGTCGCTAGGTGGAATCAGCCTAAGATGTACAGTGCCATACTAGGCCCAGATTCTTTTCTACTCTGTCCAGCCTCCCACGCTTAGCAAGCTGTGGCCTGTTAATCAAATTGCTGATACCGTACGTGGTACAGATCTCTAGGTGCTGCACCCTGAACATACGGTGGGGATAAGAGGGTGCCTGGACACCCGGGTTCATGAATTTTAGCCTTACCACAATGTGCAGATATAATATCCATTTTCATTTCAGTTAGTTGCATCTTGAAATAGGCAAACTATAATGCCCTTGCATTTTTGGTAATTTTGTCAGACGATGGACGGCGCTTCTGTTAAACTAGCTGCTTTACATGCCATTATTTAATTAATTTGTCTCCAAATAAAATTGAATCTAGAACCGGCATTTCATGAATAGTATAATTGAATAATATTGAAATTTCGGGAATCACTTTCTGAACGACAGCCCCATTTAACTCTGGAACAGTTTTTCTTTTTTGGGGTTTAAGATATATATATATTCAGTCTGTTGTCCACACCTAAGTAATTTTTGCAGCAACCCAACCCTGTGAAGCACCTAGATTGTTTGTTCCGGAAGCAAGCCACATATGCCTCCAGGTGATGTATTTGTGTTTAAGATTTATGTATCTTCTCAAGTGTCAGAATGCAACTCCTCCAAGCTCAACGCCGCTTCAAGAAGAAGGCGGACCGCCACCGCACGGAGCTTCGAGGTGGGCGACCACATGCTGCTCAAGCTCCAACCATATGCTCAATCCTCCGTCGTCAACCGCCCGTGCGCCAAGCTCGCGTTCAAGTTCTATGGACCGTTCAAGATCGAGGACAAGATCGGCTCGCACGCCTACAAGATGGTGCTGCCGCCGGACAGCCGCATCCATAGCGTCTTCCACGTCTCCCAACTACAGTCCTGTCTTCGCCGAGCTGCCGCAGCCACCAGACTTGTCCACTGTCGAGACGGCGCCAGAAGAAATCTTGTACATGCACATGATCAAGCACGGCGACACGACACTGGTCCAGCTTCAAGTTCGTTTGTCATCGTCATCTCGAACGGCCACCACCTGGGAGGACTACGACACACTCCGTCAGTGTTTTCCGACTGCGGCAATCTGGCAAGGGGCGACCGGAGCGCCAGGTGACGCTCGTTCTGAAGAGGAGGGCAATGTCACGCTTACACCATCTGGTGCCACATACGGTGGACTCGATGGATCAATAGGAGCATGGGGGACAAGTCATCAGAGGGCCAAGTCAGCAGTGGGCCACTGCCCAGGGTCAGCGTGGGTTATAAGCAGCCCCTGCGTGGGCGACGAGGGCATCTTGTGTGGGTATGCTTCTGAATCTCTCCTTGTACCGAACCTCTTTCCTTCTCTGCGAGAAAACCTCACCACCTAACCGCTTGAACTAAGCGGGTAGCTATCTCAAAAACAATTAACAAATCAAAAAAAAAAACTCACCTCCTACCTTTCTCTGCAATCTCATCCCCCTTTACCCTAGCGCGATCTGATCTAGCCATCGGGTGGTCACACGTAAATCCAGAGTTCCAATTTAATACGACGCGATTGCGGCAAGTGCAATCCGACCCAATATAGATATCGGCAGTATGGTAGTACTATAAATAGAAGAGCCTTCAGCCTTCAGCAAATCTCAGATCGATCAACAGAGAAGGTCACTAGGCGGCCGGCTTGGTTCCTGGTCGAGCCTGTCAGCCCGTCGCCATGGCGTCCTTGTCCCCTAAGCGGCGGCGCCGTGACCTCGATTCAGCCGCCACGGAGGCCAGAACTCCCACCATTGCCGTCTCGCCATCAACGGACGTTATCTTCGAGATCCTGTCCTGGCTGCCGCCCAGGTCCCTAGGCCGGTGCCGGTGCGTGTCCAGGAACTGGCGCGACATCATCTCCAACCCAGCCTTCGTGGCGGCGCACATGTCCCGTGCCGAGCCGCTTCTCGTCGCCAAAACCAGCGACTCCCACCATTGGTCCCTGCAACTGATGGACACGGAGGGCACACCTGTGAGAGTGTCGAGCTTAGCTGGGGCGTGGACCTTCCAAGCCAGCCTCGACGACCTTGCCTACATCACCTTCCGCAACAGGGACTCGGTGACCCCCGCCGTCGTGAACCTAGCCACCGGTGTGACGCTCACGAATTTGCCGAAGCAGACGGTTCTAGAGTATTACACGTTGACATACATGGGCTTCGGACGCACCGCCCAGTCCGGCGTGTACAAGCTCCTTCGCCTCCGTATGACCAACCGAACACAAACTTGCGACATCCTCACAGTAGGAGACAACGTCGAATGGCGACGGACACGACCGCCCCCAATGATAGCCCGCCAAAGCTATGCTAGTCCCCCTGTCGCCCTTGATGGTGCCTTGCACGTCTTGTCCCGTGATGAGAACTGCGTGCTGTGCTTCGACCTTGAGAGCGAGAAGTGGCAGGCGATCCATGGACCGCAAGGAGGAGTTATCAGAGTCAAGGAGCCTATAAGCATAGCCCAGCTCAATGGCACCTTGTGCATAGCTCAAATGGAACCGTATTTGATCAATATATGGCTCCTGAGTGATTCTAAAAGCAACGTTTGGGTCAAAGCGTATACGATACCGACGCGTCGGAAAGTCGTCAAACATGTGCTGCCTTTGAGAGTGTTACGTCTCGGTGGGGGGCTGATCTTCTACTTCTATGGCAACAATGCAAAGCCAAAGTTAAAAGTATACAATCCTAGTTTGAGAAGATGCACGGCCGTCAAGACACCGGCCAACCTCATCGGCACAATCGGCCTTTGCAGTGCGGACATATATTCTAATGTAGATCTTGTGACCAGCCCTAACTGAAACCATGTTAATGATTTTTGTAGTTTTTCTTTGAGGGACCAAACAAATAACAACATTTTTTAGATAAACAAGTAAAGATATTTCATGGGAAGTAGCATGTAATTTATGACTCTAAATACAAGTTTTCTGCTATCTATCATATATATATATATATATATATATATATATATATATATATATATATATATATATATATATATATATATATATATATATTTTGCGGGGAGTTATCTATTACTCCCTCCGTTCTCAAATATTTGTCTTTTTATAGATTTCAATAAATGGCTACACACGAAGCAAAATAAGTGAATCTACATTCTAAAATATGTCTACATAGATCCGTATGTTGTAGTTCATTTGAAATGTCTAAAAAGACAAATATTTGAAAACGGGCGAAGTATATTAATAAAACTAATAAAACAAAAGACAAACAAGCCTTCACGTTCGTCTGCATAGGTTAGAAATATATTATCCATCGATTGACTGTATTACAATGGTTGAGATTAAAATATCAGAAGGTGATCAAAAGGTTATGCAGAAAATATTATGTGCAATTTTCTTAACATCCGCCACATACAAGATACAACATAAACAGCACGGAACTGAAAAAACAAGATGCGTTTCTATGCCGATGGTTTGGCTGGCTTTGGACACAACATTTTTTCAACATAAAGGGCGGATTTTATTAGCACAAACTGGAGCATGAAGAGGATATAAACATAATGAGCACTCAACTGGCCTTTATATAGTTAGGATGCACACAACCAAATACCAAAGCATGCACACAAAAATACAACAATAAATAGCAAAGTCAAATAAGACCAAAGTTATGTGTAGGCGAGGAAAATAAACCCGGAGTGATCGGATCCACTATCGGCAAACTACAACAATAATCATATCCACACCAACCATCTCATAACATCGCACAGACGATGAGTTCTTCAACAACAACACCTTCAAGGGAGCGATGCTCAAGTGTCGTTGTCACTGGATTCAACCACCCAAGACCAGAATCCAGTTTTTCACCCTGAAGAACCACTCCGAGGATATCCGAGCAATGTCTTCAACAAGGTAACAACATAAAAACATTACCATTGCCAGGTATAACCAACTCGGGTCAGACCTAGACTTTCACCACGGAGCTCGACACAGGGTGCTAGTTGCACCTTATCTGTTGTTGTAACTACTCTTCACGATTCCAGCAGCTACATGTGATGTGCGTCCGTTGTCGCTGCACAACCATCCCACTACGTCAGGTCATCGTCCATATTTGCATCTCAACGCATAAGTCAACCATCGAATCTTGAGAGGAACCCTCACGAAGACCTTTCGGTGACCATTGCAGTCCACGGTGAGGCCCTCGCCACAAGACGGAGTGGTCACCACAAGGACCAACACTTACGACGGAGCACACCGCCGCTGACTACTACCTCACCGGTAGTATTTCTCTTATTTGTGTGCTGTAGAACATAACACACAGTAGTATTCACTAGTAGAAAACATGGCTTTGGTCCTGGCCAGATCAGAGCATTAGTCCCGGTTGTGTTACGAACCGGGACTAAGGGGTCCATCAGTCCCGGTTCGAGCAGCCAGGGTGTCGGCCGGGCCTCGGCAGACACTAGTCCCGGTTCGTCTGACCCCTTTAGTCCCGGTTCCAGACACGAACCGGGACTAAAGGGCCTCGCTCCTGCCGCAGCCGCTTTAGTCCCGATTGGTGGCTGGAACCGAGACTAAATGTCAGTCTTCTGCCCCATTTCTAGCCACCAACCGGGACTAAAGAGATGCCTATATATATGCTCGCCCCTGCCCGCTCACTCCTCTGTTTTTTGGCTGGCCTGCGTGTGGAAGGTGTGTGTTGCTCTGCTCTCACCTCCTATCCACATGAGGTGTTCGATGAAATGCCCGAGCCACACTTAAGCTTTCTCATCTCCAACCTCGATCTCCAAGCTCAATTTTCCCTAAGATTATCTAGGTTTGGCGGAGCACCAACTACACAAGTGTTCTAAAAGGTTAGCAACTTCATCCTTTCATCTCCCATTGCTAGTTTAACTCATTTCAAATGCTCTAGAAGTAGAGTGATTTGTGGGTTTTAGTGGAGGATTGTATGTGGGAGTTCATTTGATTTAGAAGCACAATTTGAGCTCAAATTAACTTCTTAGACTCTGCACATGTGTAGGGTGCCATCCCGTCCCCGTCCCCGTCCTCGCTGCCGTTGATCGCCTGTGCCGATCTCGTCGCCGGCACCACCATGGTGAGCCTCTTGTTCTTATCTTCTTTTTAAAAGAAAAAATTCTTACTTGTACGATTTAAATAGCCACTTGTATTATTTTCTTACTGTTATTAATGTTTGTTATTATATAGTGCCATGGTTTTGGCATCTGCCCCTATCGGCTCTCGCCCGGTCTATGATTCGGGTGCGGTATATTATCTTTTATAACCATTTGCTTCTTTTAGTGTTTATGAAAATTATGCCGACCAACGTGACATAGATGTTTTTATCTACAAGGTATGTGAACCGGAAATTCCAACCGACCCTCTTGTCGAGAAGTTAAATTTAGTTGAAAAAGAAAACAAGTATTGGAAAGAAAAATTGAAAAGAATTGAAGAGGAGAAGATGAAATTGGAGTTGCTCATTTTAGTTCAACACACACAAAATCATCTTCATTGTGAAAACAATGGTTTCTGAATTTTTCAACAACAACAATCTCAATCTACTGTACCACTGTGTACATCAAGTTAATGAAGCTGAACTTATATAAAATTTCTGGAAAAAAATTCAACTGCACCACTGGAAACATCCAAGTTTATGAAACTGAACTTTCTGAATTTTCATTATTTTTGTAGTACTCTACAATTTTCTGAACTTTTTTCATGAACAGTGTGCTCAACAGTGGCTGATCCTGTTTCAGAACTTCAAGTTCACAATCACAACTACTGCCTGAACATGGAAATTACTAATTTGGACGCGCCATTGCAACAAGGGAATACAAGCATGTATGCTAGGTTTTTTTAGGAACTTACCCAATTTGCAGAGGAATTGACAGCGGAAGGCGGATTTTCTGGGAAGAACACCGGTGGATTTCGGTAGTTACTCGCAACAGGTACTACGTAGCTCGCCGGAGTTGGATCCTCCACCTGGATCCGTTCCATGGGAGGTTGGAGCTGAGATGAAGGCAAGCATATCTCTGTAGATATGCTGCGCTATCGGGGGTAGATGCAGGGGTGGGGGAGACGTGTTGCGATGATTCGGGGGCGTCGGGGCACTGCCAGAGTTGTTGCAGAGGTGGAATTTTGGCGGCGGAGAGGCGCCCGAGGGTGGGCAGCCGTCGCCGCCCGCGATCTGTGGGGTCAGGTGCGGTGCGGTCTATTCGCGGTTGTTGCATTGCAGCGCGCGTCTCGTTGCAACGGTCTGTCAGTAGGAACTACCGCACGCGGCCACATTTCAAGCCGGATCGGATGGTGGGGACGCATACGATTGGACGGCTCCAGAGGCGGCTTAAAATTGGTACAAATTAGTCGGCTGATTTGTAGCAGCCGCCTTTATTACAATGGCTAATTACACGGCATAATTTTTTGATGGTTAATTACACGGCATATTTTTTAGAGTTAATTACAAGCCTTTGTGCTTGCAATGACAATGCGGTCAAGCAGCGTGGCGTGAAAATATCAAAATAGTCCAACCTGTAACAGAAGTCTCTCTGCAAAAAAAGGTCTCAGCGCGCGACAAGATTTACGGAGACCTAGAGTTCCAATTTAATACTCCCTCCATTCGGAAATACTTGTCTTAGAAATGAAAAAAATGAATGTATTTATAACTAAAACAAGTCTAAATACAACCATTTCTAGGGCAAGTGTTTCTTTTTTTTTAGGAAAGTCATCCTGGCGGTTTTTATTGATCTGAAATAAGAGTTACATCATCTGGTAGAACAGCACGAATAAAATCTGGGGGTTCCTGCCACATTTGGTTCCTCATACTAAATTGAGCTAAATTATGGGCTGCCCTATTAGCCTCCAAGTATTTTCGAATGGAGAGAATACTAGGATGAGATTGTGGCAGGTGGAATCCGACCCAATTTCTGATAGATAGAAATAGCTTTCACCCTTCACCAAATCTCAGATGGATCAAAGGGCAGCAAACCGAAGAGCCTGTCAGCGCGTGGGCATGGCTCCGTCGCCTAAGCGGCGACGCCGTGATCTCGGTTCAGCCGTCGCTGCGACCAGAAGATCCATAACTCCTACAACTGCTGTCTCGCCATCAGCGGACGCCATCTTCAAGATCCTCTCCTGGCTGCGATTGCGGCAAGAGTTCTAATTTAATACGACGCGATTGTGGCAAGTGCAATCCGACCGAATCTAGAAGTTGGCAGTATCGGGAGTACTACACATAGAAGAGCCTTCAGCAAATCTCAGATCGATCAAGGGCAGGAAATAGAGAAGGTCTCTAGGCAGCCGGCTTGGTTCCTGGTCGAGCCTGTCAGCCCGTCACCATGGCGTCGTTATCACCTATAAGCGGCGACGCCGTGACCTCGATTCAGCCGCCACGGAGGCCAGAACTCCCACCATTGCCATCTCGCCATCAACGGACGTCATCTTCGAGATCCTGTCCTGGCTGCCGCCCAAGTCCTTAGGCCCGTGCCGGTGCGTGTCCAAGAACTGGCGCGACATCATCTCCAACGAAGCCTTTGTTGCCACACACAGGTCCCGCGCAGAGCCGCTTCTCGTCGCCATGACCGACGACTCCGTGCACCCTAGGTGCCTTCAGCTGATGGACACGGAGGGCAGTGTCGTGGGGGTGGTGACTGGTGAGCTTAATAGCTGGGGCGTCGACGTTCCACTTCCACGGGGGTGTCGACGGACTTGCCTGCATCACCTTCGGCGACAGCAGCATTGTCAACCACACCCAGGTCGTAGACCTAGCCAACAGGGCGACGCTCCCGAATCTACCGAAACTACCGGTTGCGCAAGTGCAGTACACGTCGTGCATATACGCCACTAGATGCTTCGGCTTCGGACGCACCGCTAAATCCGGCATGTACAAGCTCATCTGCCTCAATAGAAACACCCAGAGAACTTGTGATGTCCTCACTCTAGAAGATGCTGCCCAATGGAGGCAGGCACAACCGCCACCAAGGATACCCTCTAGTCGCTATGATTGTATGTCTGGTGTTGCGGTCAATGGCGCATTGCACTTCCTATCTCATGATAACTACGTGCTCTGCTTCGACCTCGAGAGCGAGGAGTGGAAGGTGATCCCTGGGCCACAAGGAGCCGCTAGGGGCCAAGACACCATAGGCATAGCCGAGCTCAATGGCACCTTGTGCATGTGCCAAACAGTGCCTCATGTGATCAATATATGGCTCTTGAGTGATTCCGTCAAGAACATTTGGATCAAAGCGTACATGATGCCGATGGATTGCCCTGCGGGCAATTTTGTGGTGCCTTTGAGAGTGTTACGTCTCGGGGGGAGCTGCTCCTCTACAATTATGGCTTCAACTCAAAGCCCAAGCTTCAACTATATGATCCTCGTTCCGGGAGATGGAAAGACGTGAAGACGCCAACCAACCTCATCGGCAAAATCAGCATTTGCAGCTTGAACTGGGATTTTAGATTCTGTGTCCAACTATAGTGGTTGAATCATGTTAATGTTTTTTTGGTAGTACCCCTTTGACAGACCAAACGAATATGAACGATTTATGAGAAAGAAGCAGGAATTGTATCATTTCAAATGCCGATTCATAAATGAGCAATGGTGCCTCCTTAAGAAGTAGAAAAATACAAGATATATAAGAGTAACTAAAAAAGTGTGAAAAATTCAAATATGAGTTCGGGCCCATATATATAATCTTGAACGATCAGAAAGAAAAACAGTAATCCGGGAGAACTATTTTTCTTTTAAAATCTTGAGTGTCCGCGTGTTCAAGTTGTTTGCAAATTTTCGTGGACAAAAAATATATGTGGTTGTCATCATGTACGACTAAGATTGGCAATCGTGTCAAGCATATCGGCTCGGTGATCACCCCAATCTGGGCAGACAGCTGCACTAGTATCACTAGATCAAAGTTGATGACCTTGCTCTCAAAGGCTCGAAGGAAGAGGTTGTAGAAGAAGATGTTGCTGCCACCGAAACCCATGGAGCCACGCCGACAGAAAACACAAATAATCAACCTGTTATCCACAAAGAACAACATGGAGAAAAGCTCCAGGGCTCTCATCAGCGTCGGCCAAGTGCCACCAAGACAGGATTGGGGTTGAAGGACTTTTATTCAAGATGACACCATCAGAGGGGCGTCACCACGACATGGAACCTAGTACACACAGAACGAGAGATGAGGACCTCCTCCCCTCCCCCTCACGACTACGGAGTGACGGTCGGGGAGATGCGATTGGTTTTGTGGCGCCTCGGTTTCGAGATGGCTGAAGTCAATGAGGCTCAATGTTTAGCATTTTGTGATGAGAGTGGTTTGACACCGTGTGCTTTGGTGTTCAAGGGTGGGCTTGGCCCTCGATGTATCGGTTTTCGTCCGGTTTTCCTCTAATTAACTAGACAACTCTCTTCTGTTTACCCCGTAAAAAAAACTCTCTTCTGTTTAATTAATGGATGAGACAAATCTTTTGCCTCCATTTCAAAAAAAAAGTTTAGCATTCTGTTAGAAAATAAAGCAGAATATTGTATGAGTTTAAATTACTATTCATAAATGGACAATGGTGTCTCCTTGATAACTAAATAATGTATACAAATGACTACAATATGGGCCCTTTTATGGGTCATATGTATTACTATTTAATTAAATATTTGGCTTAATGGTCTAAGAAATCGGTTGATTGTGCTCAAACTTGCTTGTGCCACAACATCTTTGTCATGAGTAATCCATCCTCTGTGAGCATGGCTCATGCCAGCAACGGGAAATGTCGTGCATCCATGGCTTCTTAGGAGGGAAGCAGGGACAAAGGCTGCGGCGGTGCCGACTGGCCCGCAGGGGCGGATGGCGATGGTCTGACGACAGCGTGTCTAGGTCAACAGAGAGGAGAAAGCTTAGGGGTAGGACGAAGGAGACTGCATCAGTGTCAAGGCTGGAGGAAAGGGCCTGTCGTGTATAAGGGGCAACAACGGCGGCAACGGCGGGCGACGTCTAGGCTAGTGATATGCGTGTGTTGGCAATGAATTTGGGGGTGGGTTCGTGTGGGGATGCCACCAATTTCATTACTTACTTCTTTAATACCGCGGTGGCGGCGAAGAGCTGCAGATTTTGCTGGGTGCTAGCACTCTTCTTTCTGTATTATTTTTTATTCTTTGTGTTTTTTTCTTCTTTACCAAGTGTTCGTTAGTGAAATTTGACAATATTAGGAAACAGATCCTGAGCATTTTCAATTTTGACATGTGTGATGTAATAGTGAGTTTTGCATGTAAAATAAGTTATAAAGCCAATGGATTATTCAAGGTCACTTCACATGCAAAATTGGCCTGTCCTATCTCAAAATGTAGTTTCTTCCTCAGAGATGTCCGGTTTCTAAACAGTCCACGTGACTACTTTTCTGAAATATTCTTAAATTTTGATCACAACATTACACAAAGCCAAGTTTTGTGTTTTCAGATGTCCTTATTTTTTTGCAATTAAATAACCAAAAAAAAACTCTATGTTTGTGCCCGAGTCTCGGTCACCTGCTGCTTGGGACTCTTCTTATTTCATTACATAAGGCCTAAACATGGACTTAGGACCTGCTTGGGACTGCTCTGCTCCCTAAAATCCAGCTCCACTCCAGAAAAAGTAAGCCAAATGTGGTAGCTCCACGATATGCTGCTCCGCAAAAAAACTAGAATCTGAGGCACTAGAAAGAATGGAGGCCTTATCGGATCGGTCAAGAAAGTGTGGGCACGTCAACCTCGCGGTAACACGCCCATTCAACGATGGAACAATCGAATTTGCGCCTTACGCCGATTCCTTTGTGGATGGGCTAAACACACTGCTGGCATTTACAAAAAAGAAAAGTTGTGGCTATCTACTTTAATGGTATCGATAAAATTACGGAGGTGAGGCCTCTTTCTGCTGCTGAGATTGAGCAAAAAAGCAATCTTAATGAGTAGATTGCACGCTTGCTTCGTGAGGAAGAGATTAAATGGTACCAACGTTGCAAGGCCGATTAGCTCGTTCAAGATGATGATAATATGAAATACTTTCAAATGCTGGCCAATGGCAGACATAGAAAGAAACGTATCTTTGCTCTTGATCAGGAGGAAGGCCGTATTGAGGGGGAAGCACCGCTCAGAGACTTTATTACTAAATACTACAATGAGCTTTTTGGTCCTTCCACTGAAATATTTTTTGAGCCGGACGAGCCTATCACTCATGACATCCCTCAAGTTTCGGAAGCGGAAAATGAATTCTTAACCTCTACGTTTTCTGAAGGGGAAATTCGAACCGCGGTGTTTCAAATGGAACACAACAAGGCTCCGGGACCGGATGGTTTTCCTGCAGAGTTTTATCAATGCTTTTGGGACATGATCAATGCGGACTTGGTTCAGTTGTTTAACCAACTGCATACCGAAGACCTTGATATTTCCAGCTTAAACTTTGGGGAGATTATCCTACTGCCTAAGATTAAGGAGGCCAACCATATTCAACAATATCGGCCGATTTGCCTTCTCAATGTAAGCTTCAAAATCTTTACGAAGGTCGCAACTAACTGGTACATGAGCTTCACCGCAAAAATTTGAATGGAGTGATCTTTAAAATAGATTTCGAAAAAGCCTATGATAAAGTTAAATGGCCCTTTCTGTTGAAAACTTTACGCATGAAGGGGTTTTCCCCAAAATGGTGTCGACGGGTTGAGAGTTTTGTTTCTGGAGGTAGTGTGGCCATCAAAGTTAACGATGAGGTTGGCAACTATTTTCGGACAAGGAAGGGGCTTCGCCAAGGGGACCCCGCATCACCCATTTTGTTTAACATTGTGGCTGACATGTTAGCTACCCTTGTTGAGTGGGATAAGGTGTCCGGTCAGGTTAGCGGCATCATTCCTCATTTGGTAGAAGAGGGTTTATCTATCATACAATATGTGGATGACACGATACTTTTCTTGGGTCATGATCTAGATAAAGCAATAAATCTCAAGCTGCTTTTATGTTCATTTGAGGAACTCTCTGGCCTCAAAATTAATTTTCATAACAGCAAACTTATTTGCTTCGGGGATGCTGCAGAATATGCACCTGAGTATGCTGATATTTTTGGATGCCAGCTCGGGCAGTTCCCGATTCGGTATCTGGGTATTCCCATACACTATCTGCGTTTAACTATCGCTGAGTGGAAGCATGTGGAAGAGAGACTTGAGAAACGACTAGCCAGTTGGAAAGCCAAACTCTTGTCATATGGGGGGTGATTGATCTTGATCAATTCCGTCCTTAGCAACATGGTTTTATATATGATGCCATTCTTCCATCTACCGAAAGGGGTTCTTCAGCGTCTCGATTACTTTAGATCCAGATTTTTTTTGTCAATGTGATAATGAATCAAAGAAATATCGACTGGCTAGGTGGACTATATTATGTCGACCTAAAATTCAAGGGGAACTTGGAATCCAGGACCTTGAGATTAAAAATATTGCTCGTCTCAGCAAATGGGTTTATAAACTACTCACTGAGAATGGAGTATGGCAGGAAATCATTTGTAACAAGTACCCAAAGCCATTTCTCAAGTCCATTGGAAACCTGGTGACTCACATTTTTGGTCTGGAGTCATGAAGGCCAAGGAACTCTTTTTCCAATTTGGGACTTTCTCGGTTCGGGAAGACACCTGGCTAGGGATCACACCACTCATGGTGCAATACCCGAGTTTGTATAGGATTGTTAGA
This sequence comes from Triticum aestivum, assembly GCF_018294505.1. Lineage (NCBI taxonomy): Eukaryota > Viridiplantae > Streptophyta > Magnoliopsida > Poales > Poaceae > Triticum > Triticum aestivum. The sequence goes on from NC_057812.1 coordinate 686,572,223, forward strand.
CATAAATTTGTCACCATCAAACAAGTTTTGGGACAAGAAAACCTTGATATTTCTTTCTGTAGGGACCTTTTAGGACCTCGGCTGGCAGCTTGCAATGAGCTACTCATACATCTAGAGGCTATTCAGCTGTCAGATGAACCGGACATCTTTCGATGGAATTTGCATCAGAATTGCAAGTTTACAGTCAAATCCGTGTATGATGCAATGGTTCATTCTGATGTTCCGGTTGATAACAGGAAATTGTGAAAGCTTAAAATCCCTCTAAGAGTGAAGATATTCCTCTGGTTCCTAAACAGAGGGGTCATCTTAACTAGAGATAATCTGGCACGACGCAACTGGCAAGGCACCAAGGCGTGTGTCTTTTGCCAACATGACGAGTCTATTAAGCACTTTTTTTGAGTGGAAGTTCGCTCGGGCGGTTTGGGCCATAGTTCAAGTAGCTTCAAATTTATACCCACCACGTAGTGCACGTAACATGTTCGGCAACTGGTTAAGGGGTATTGATAAACAATTTTTTGCACATATTCTTGTGGGGGCAGCTGCCTTATGCTGGGCATTGTGGCTTACCAGGAATGATGTGGTTTTTAGTAAAAAAAATGTGTTTCATCTCCTATGCAGGTTATTCATGTATGTACGCGATGGCTCCGTACTTGGTCTATCTTGCAGAGGCTGGAGGACAGTGACCTTTTTATGATGGCGTCTACGCGGCTGGAGCGTACCGCCAGTGAGGTTTTCTCCCCCCATGGATGGTGGTGTGATCTCCGGATAGGATCTGCCACATCATAGGTTGGACTAATTTATCTTTTTAAGTTGTAAAACAATTTTATTTTTTGGGTCGGTTGGACTTTTTTGGCTGTGTGCATAGAGTTTTGCAGAGGCCGGGCATTCTTTCGATGCGATTGTATCACCTTAATATATCAATTCAATGAAATGTCCTTTATCAGAAAAAAAAACTCCCTGTTTTTGTGAAGCTCTTTAGGGGGTGCTCCAAAAGCGGTAGAACCTAGAGTTGAGGAAAAATTACGCACCACTACCACCAGTAAATGGATACCCTTTGTTTCTCCCCATATCAGCCAATCAAACAGATCATTTTCATCAAATTTCCCATTCTTGAAGCTGGATATAACTGGAAGCCAAACATGATAAAGTGCTCTTTGGTGGAGTTGTAACTCCAGTATGAAACCGCTCCAAACTAGATTTGATGGTGTGAAGCTGATTTTGATGGAGTGGGTCAGTCCCAAACAGGCCCTAAGTACTACAAAAGACAATTTTTAACCCACTTTTGGCTATCATTCAGGTACTCGCAGTTCAGATTTGATTTATATTCAATTAATGGTTGCAAATGAACTTAATGCTTAAATATTGCAAACGGGCATTGAAAAATGCAAAATTTTACCATGGAACATGTAATGGTGTGTGTTGTGTGTAGAAAATGTTTTGAGGCCAACCGATGATTCAACAATAAGTTTACATGCAAACTTTGTCCGTTCCATCTCGAAACCTAGTTTATTCCTCATAGATGGCCCATTTTATAAGAAGTATAAGTAACAACTGTTCTGAAACATCACCCGAAATTTACAACAACCTACAAATGTCATATCATGACAACATACCAAGTTTCGTGTTATTTAGAGTTCTTTTGAATTTCCTAGATAACAACATGGTGCTTGGGACCCTTCTCACTTACTTCAATTTTTTGAGGGATTCTTCTTTACTTACTTGTTCAAAAGATTAGTAAACAACGCAAAGAAAATAAAATGGAAGAAGAAATCAAAGAAAAGAAAAGAAAATAGAACAGAAGAAAAAAGCAAAGCAAAGGAAATAAAATAGAACAAGAAACCAAAGCAACGAAAAGGAAATAGAAGAAGAAAGCAAATAGAAAAAGGAAACAAAGAAAGAGAATATAAAATATGTGAAAGGAATAAAAAAAACAGCATTGCCAAGCGATGGATGTCGGGTACTCGGCAAAGGGTCCACACGTTACTTCGTAGTCCACAACGGCGTCCGTGCCACCGAATTTGCCGAGTTCCTGGTCGTTGCCGTGTGTTTTTCCATTAGCACTCGGGTTTGGTTATTTTGCCAAGTTATTTTTTTCCATGGAAGCCAACAAAGTGTCCGCTTCGCCGAGTTTTGCTGTTTTGCTGAGTGTTTTCTCATGGCACTCGACAATGGCCTTTTTGGCTGATTGCCCGACAAGTTGCACTCTGTGAAGACAAATTTTCCTGCAGTGATGTGTCGAAGCCCCTGTAGTGGTGTGTCGAAGCCAGTGCATACGATACGGACCTTGCCATGGGAAATGCACGGACGTGATGAACACTCTGCCTATCGTCGTCGGCACAATCGGCCATTACATGCAGCCCGCATTTGGGTCATAGATGTAGAAGCAATCCGTCTCTCTTATTCTTTTGAAATATTTTTTAATGTACAGAATGGGTAATAACTAATTATGGTGTTCTCATAGAAAGATGCAGGCAATTGCCTTTGTCAGTTAAGAAATAAATAACCCCCCCAAGCTTCTTGCTCTCTGCTCATTACAGAGGAGAGAGGCAATGCCAATGCGGCCAATCAGCATCGCACGATGCAAATGACAGGACAATGGACATGCGTTAAAATAGCCCAATCTGTAACAGAAATCTCAGCGACAGATTTTACGGAGACTTCAATTACAGAGTTCCATAGCAATACGACAGCTAAGTGCAACCCGAATCCGTGTAAGATATCTCCATGATATGTATGGTACATTACATAGAAGATCCTTCAGCCTTCGCCAAATCCCAGATCGATCGAAGGCGGCAAACCGAGAAGGTCTCTAGCTAGGCCGCTGAGGCTGCGATGACCACGACTGCCGCCTTTGTCTCGCCGCCAACGGACGTCATCTTCGAGATCCTCAGCTGGCTGCCGGCCAAGTCCCTGCGCCGATGCCGGTGCGTGTCGAAGAAGTGGCGCGACCTCATCTCCGACCCGGCCTTCGTCGCCGCGCATAGATCCCGCGCCAAACCGGAACCGCTTCTGGTCGCCATGACCCACAACTCCCACGCTGGGTATAAGCTGCAGCTGATGGACACGGAGGGCACTGTCGTGAGGGTGGTGAGCTTAGCTGGGCAATCGACGTTCCGCGCCAGCCACGACGGTCTTGTCTGCATCACCTTGGGCTACAACAACTCCCGCACCCAGATCGAGATCGTGGACCTAGCCACAGAGGTGAGGCTCATGAATTTACTGAAACCGGCTGTGGGGGAATACTACACATACTACACATGCATAGGCTTTGGACGCACCGCCCAATCCGGTGCATACAAGGTCCTCCTCCTCGGTACCCGTACTACCAAGACACAAACTTGGGAGGTCCTCACTGTAGGAGACAGCGCCGAGTGGAGGCAGACACAACCGTGCCCAATGATGGTCCGTCTTCATTATGATTCGAGTTCCGGTGTTACGGTTAATGGCGCCTCGCACTTCTTGTCCCATGATGAGAACTATGTGCTCCACTTTGACCTCGAGAGCGAGGAATGGAAGGTGATCCATGGACCACAAGGAGCCATCAGGGACCAGAACACCAGAAGCATAGCCGAGCTCAACGCCACCTTGTGCATGGCTCAAATATTGTCGCCTGTTATAATCAATGTATGGCTCTTGACTGACTCCAACAAGAACAATTGGGTCAAAACATACACGATACCAACGGATTGGAAAGTCGTCAATTATGTGGTGCCTTTGAGAGAGCTACATCTCGGCGAGCTGCTCTTCTACTACTATGGTAACAGTTCAAAGCCAAATCTGCAAGTATATGATCCTGTTTCGGGGAGATGCACAGATGTGAAGACACCGACCAATATCGTCGGCAAAATCGGCCTATGCAGTTCGAACTTGAATCCTAGCTATAGTATGGGCAGTCTTGCTGAATCTCCTTAAAGTTTGGTGTTTTGTTAGAACAAAGCAGGCAATTGTTTGATTATAAATCCCAATTCATACGTGAATAACGGTGTTTGCTTGAGAACTCAAAAATATATTCGAGTAACTACAAAGTGATCTCTCTTTTATGAGTTAGTTTTATCACCAGTTGTTTAGCTTTGATGATGGAAGAAGTCCGTTCCCTGTGCTCAGCTTTGCAAAATGTCACGGTCAATCATGTCATCTTTGAGCACGGTTCACACCATGCATGCATGTATTCTTAGTTGTTTTGAACTACATAGGTAGCAAAGAGTCGATGAGGCAGAGCACCTGTTAGACTAAGTATATATTAGATATACGTGTTATAATATAATCTGTATTTGTACGGTTTCCTTTTATAAATATATGATAGCCGTACCCATCAAGGGTATCGAGCATTGTTCCAAACCCTAATTTGTCTAACATGATAGCCCCGTCGAGCGCCTCGTCCGGTGTCCCCATACTCGCATCAAAAGTGGCATCTTCCAACCGAAGAAGCGCACTGACGGCACTGTCGCGTGGCTTGCGGCCTGTGTGACGCATGCTGAGGCTGACCCTACAACTGAACCACGACATTTTCGAGCAGCGCTTGGCATCCCACATTGGTGTGCTGCGATGGAGCAGGAGATTCATGCTCTTTAAAGAAACAACACTTGGCGTCTTGTTCCACCTCCATCTGGTGTCAATATCATTGACTCTAAATGGGTATTCAAGGTGAAGAAACATGCTGATGGCTCCATTGAGAGGTACAAGGCACGCCTGATTGCCAAGGGATTCAAACAACGATACGGCATTGATTACGAAGACACATTCAGTCATGTTATTAAACCAACTACTATTCGTGTTCTTCTCTCTTTGGCTGTTACTCGTGGATGGTCGCTTCGACGGCTTGACGTTCAGAATGCCTTTCTCCATGGAGTTCTGAAAGAAGAGGTTTATATGCGTGAGCCACCAGGTTTTGTTGATCCTGCTCAGCCACATCATTTGTGTCGCCTTGTCAAAGCTCTTTATGGTTTGAAGCAGGCCCCGCGTGCGTGGCATGCCCGTCTTGGCGCTGCTCTTCATGCACATGGGTTTGTTCCTTCTACAGCAGACACATCTCTGTTTATTCTTCAGCGACCTGAGGTGACTATGTACATTCTGGTCTATGTTGATGACATCATCCTTATCAGTTCGTGTGCTTCTGCTATGGATCGGCTTGTGTCCTCTCTTGGTGCCGAGTTTGCTGTTAAGGATCTTGGAAGAATGCATTATTTTCTTGGCCTATAGGTTCTTCATTCTGATAGTGGCTTGACTCTTACTCAGAAGAAGTACTCTCAGGATCTGCTGCGTCATGCAGGTATGTTGCAGTGCAAGTCTGCTACGACTCCCATGTCTGCCACAGACAAACTGACAGCTCTTGCTCGTGACTTGCTCTCTCCTGAGGATGCCACTGAGTACCGCAGCATTGTGGGTGGACTGCAGTACTTGCTCATTACTCAACCAGACATATCATTTGCTGTTAACCGTGTGTGCCAGTATCTTCATGCACCACGTGATTCTCACTGGTCAGCTGTTAAGCGCATCTTGCGCTATGTTCGTCACACTGGTTCATGTGGTCTCCATCTTCAGCATGCATGTTCTGGACTGATCTCAGGATATTCTGATGTTGATTGGGCTGGTAGTCCTGATGATCGGCAATCCACAGGAGGACATGATGTGTTCTTTGGGCCTAACTTGATCGCCTGGCAAGCTCGCAAGCAAGCTACGGTGTCTCGGAGTAGTACCGAAACTGAGTACAAAGTTGTTGCTAATGCCACAGCTGAGATCATGTGGGTGTAGTCGTTGCTTCGAGAGTTGAAGGTGTCCCCAACTCAGCCGCCTGTTCTTTGGTGTGATAACTCGGTGCCACATACCTTTCATCCAATCCAGTATTTCATGCCCGGACGAAGCACATCGAAGTTGACTATCATTTTGTGATGGAACGTGTTGCTCAGAAGCTCCTTCAGATTAAGTTTGTTTCTTCTAAGGATCAGCTTGCTGATATTTTCACTAAACCCTTGCCCTTGCCTTCTTTTGAAAGATGTCGTCGCAATTTTAACCTTCTGAGTGTTTCAGGACATAGTTAAGATTGAGGAAGGGTGATAGACTAAGTATATATTAGATATATGTGTTGTAACATAACCTGTATTTGTACAGTTCCCTCTTATAAATATATGACAGCCGTACCCACCAAGCGTATCGAGTATTGTACCAAACCCTAATTTGTCTAACAGCACCATCCAACATCCAAGGTTCATGCACCTTCATCCTGAAAGCTTCTTGTACCAAATATGGTTTTCGAAAACTGGGGGAGACGAGGAATAAAATTATGGTGTTATGGGGTGGCAAAAGTGAGTGAGGAGAGAAAGTGGCGGTAGCAAAGCTGTCAGCATCATCCAGTGTATTTTCCTCTTCCACTGTGGCGGGCTTCGAAGGCGAAGCGGTACCATGGCGCCAACAAAGTCAATGGTACCTTATTTGGAGCATCTAATGTTGTTTGAGCTTGCAAAGAACAACATATTCCTAAGGAGGGTGCTGTGCTGTGGTGGATATTGTCGAGTCAAGCCAACCAAGACGGATGTACTATATGCTTGCGTGGGTGCATTGATATGCTCGATTTCCCATGTTCTAATCCATTTTCCTCTGCATTGCTTTGTCTCTCTTTTCCATGATCTTCATTTTCTTAAATCTGTGAGTGGTTGTGGAGTGATGATTCCTGGAGGGAAAGCTGCTCTTCTACTACTTTTAGGGTGAAAACCTAGACTCCGGCCTTTGGTAGTTGGTTTCAGTGACGGCGGCACTCGAGCATCGCTCCTTTCTTGAAGGCATTGTTGTTGAAGAATCTCGTTGTCTTTATGGTGTCATGAGATGGTTTCTGCGGATATGGTCATTGTTGTAGTTTATCGATCACGATTTTGATCGCTTCAGGATGTTTTCCTTTTTTGTCGTATAGGCATAGCTTTGGTCGATATGACTTTGCTATTTGCCGGTGATTATTTTGTATGAGTGCGTTGGTGTTGGTTGTGTGCATCTAGCTATGCAGAGACCAGGTGTGTGCTTAATGTATTTGTATCTTTTTGATGCTTCATTTTAATTAATAAAATCCATCCTTTCTCAAAAAACATGCATGCGATCCTCGGAAAATTCACAGGTCCTAACGAATGCTCCGCCCAGCCTGATCGGTAAAATCGGTCTTTGCACCGTACCCCCACACTTGGATCCTAGATTTAGAATCAGCCAGCACTCTTTATTGTTCTTTTGAACGCTAATTTTTTAGGAAAAGTCTTCAATTCATCCGGCTAATTATAACGCACGCGTCTGCCGCCTGGTGCACCGTCCGATCGGGCGCGTGATTCAATAATGCTATGGCACGTGACATGATTTTTCTTCACGTGCGTGGTCCCTTGGGCATAGCTAGTTTAACGACAATGCTTGGTTTTCAATAGATGGATCTCTCGCGCGTCCGCCTCCTCCTCTTTACGACACGTGTCCTGCATGGGTTTCTTCGGTACTACTTCTCATGGTTTTGTGCCACCCCTGTTTTCTACAACATCATCTGTGTTGCAAAAATTTCTTCCACAACAACATCCATGTTAGTACAAAAATGAAAATGAACATTTTTTTTTTGCAACTTCACCAGTGGAAGTTTGCCCGTGCCAGACCGCGCCACCCATGTGGCAGAAAAGTAAAGGCGGATTTTTTTTGCAAAATCATCTATGTTGCAAAAATTCCTTCTGCAACAACACCTATGTTCCAGAAGTTTGTGCGTAATATGCTCTTTTGTTGCAAAAAAATTTATGTAACATAATCTTTATTTTCGAAAATATTCTGCAACATGCTTTTTATTGCAAAAGTTTTTCTGGAACATAAACTCTACTGCAAAGGTTTCTGCAACCTCATCTATGTTGCAAAGTTATTCTGCAACAAATCGCTTGTTTCTGCAACTCGGCCGTTGTTTCAGAAATTAATGGGTCAGGGGAGGCGACCCAGCCATATGCCAGAACTAGATCGGACGGCTACGCGCGCGTACATCAAACGGCCGTTGAGGTGGCGGATATTTCATACGGATCAGCCGGCGGGCGCTTAGCGTCTCCCAATTTTTTATGGATAAACTGGATAACAATTAAGGTGTTATGTTAGAAAGATGCAAGCAATTGTAATTGTTGGCTCAGAAATAAATGACCAAACTGCAACAGAAATCTAACGCCATAGATTTCACGGTGATGTAAATCAACAGTTCAGATGGAATATGCGATTGTGATGGCAAGTGCAACCCGAACCCATGTCAGATCGGTTCACTGTACCTAATAAGAAGAGACTTCACCAATCTCAGATTCAGATCGACCAAAGGGCAAAGGCGGCGGACAGATTGGTTCCTGGTCGAGCTTGTCAGCGCGCTGCCATGGCGTCGCCGTCGCTACGGCTTCCACCCCCGTCACCTAAACGGCGACTCCGTGATCTCGGTTCAGCCGCCATTGCTGTCTCGCCATTACCGGACGTCATCTTCAAGATCCTCTCTTGGCTGCTGGCCAAGTCCCTAGGTCGGTGCCGGTGCATCTCCAACCCGACCTTCGTCGCCACGCACAGGTCCCGCGCCAAACCGCTCCTCGTCGCCATGATTGACGAGTACTCCAGCTCCCGCCCTAGTTTCCTCCAGCTGATGGACACGGAGGGCACTGTCGTCAAGGTGGTGAGCTTAGCTGGAGCTGGTGCTGGGCTATGGAAGTTCCACGCGAGCCTCGACAGACTTGCCTGCATCACCATCGGCGACATAAACTCCTACACCCAGGTCATGGATCTAGCCACCGGGGTGACGCTCCCGAATTTACCGAAACCGGCCGTGGAACAGACATGCGGATACTCCACTAGATGCTTCGGCTTCAGACGCACCGCTAAGTCCCACATGTACAAGCTCATCTGCCTCGATAACAACACCCGAACAAATTGCGAGGTCCTCATTCTAGGAGATGGCGCCCAATGGAGGCAAACACAATCACCCCCAATGACGCCCTCTCTTTGCTATGATTGTACCTCCGGCGTCACGGTCAATGGCATCGTGCACTTCCTATCCCATGATGGCAACTACGTGCTTTGCTTCGACCTCGAGCACGAGGAGTGGAAGGTGATCCATGGACCAGCAGGAGTCGTCGGAGACCATGGCCAGGATACCAGAATCATAGCCGAGCTCAATGGCACCTTGTGCATGTCTCAAATAGCGTAGCCCGTGATCAATGTATGGCTCTTGAGCGATTCCGACATGAACATTTGGATCAAAGCGCACACGATACCAACGGATCGAAAAGACATCAAGGCCTAACCTACAACTATATGTTCCTCGTTTCCAGAGATGCAAAGATGTGGAGACATACAACCTCGTCGGCAAAAGCGGCATTTGTTGTTTGAACTAGGATCCTATGGCCGGTTGTCAGGTTATGAGATCAAACCCTCCTATCGGCAATTTATTTTTTTGCCAGCTCTCCAGACCTGGGCCACAGCGCGCCGTCAGATGGCTTCCTCCGTTGGGAGAAAACAGGTGGCAAGTAATGAAACCAAATTTCGTACTTGAAATTAATTAAAGCGGGACCAAACGTAGCGAGACGAAACCAAGAATATCACCTCTCTTTAATAGTAGATATAGATATAGATATAGAAGTCATCTTACGAAAACCAAATAATCCCAAAACACCTAGACATGGTGCTCCCACCTCGTGTCTCGTTTCTTGACATGAATAAAGGAATCAACCAATAAGAGAATTGGGGCATCTATGCTTTCAATGTCTTGACGACATGGAGTGGTCAGTTCATTACATGCAATGCTATTAGTTAGCAAATAAACATTAAGTTCTCTCGGTTTTCCCTCCACCTTGATCGCGGTACACAACCTAAGATGATTTATGCACCTAGATGGAGGGAGTATGTAGTACTCCCTTGGGCAGCAGACCAAACGAATAATGGTGATTTATATGAGAAAGAAGCCGAAAACTGTATGATTTTAAATGCCAATTCATAAATGACCAGTGGTGTCTCCTCAAGAATTACAAAAATAGTAGACATGTGACAGTAACTAAAAACTGTAGAAATTCACATGTGAATTCGGGCCAATGTATATGGTCTCGAGTGAACCGTAAACCAAAAATAGGAAAAGGGTGTTTTGTTTTACAAATAATGTGTCCATGTGAAAATTAGCTGTTAACAATTTTTCATGAACAAAAACTGAAAGAAAGGCTTTTAGGTGACTCAATTTTGTTCACAGACCCTGCCGCATACGACCAAGATTGATAACCATATCAAGCATATCAGCTAGGGGATCACCCTGATCTGGGCAAGCAGCCACACTAGTATCGCTAAGACCAAGCTGGCAACTTTGCTCACAAAGGCTCAAAGAAAGAGGTTGTCAAAAAACATGATGCCGTTGCCCCCAAAGCACATGGAGTCACAAATCTAGGGCAGCAACGGCTCTGGAGTGGCGACAAAGTATGATGGCGGCGGTGGCGGGACGACGTCTAGGTTGGGACGCGCGCGCGGTGGAGATGAATTTGGGGTGGGTTCGGCGGGGGATGCCACTAATTCGTTTACTCTCGCAGTGGAAGTGGGTGCGGCTTTTGCCCAGCACTCGGGAAAAGTTCTTTTCTTATTCAATTTTCTATGTTTCATTCCCCCCCCCCCCCCCTCCCTGTTCTTTTACTGTCTTTCCTTATTTTGCTTGATTCTTTGTGGTTTTGTTTCTTTTTTAAACATCTGTTTGTCGGTGAAATTTGACCACAATATAGGAAACTGATCCAAAACATTATCAAATTTGGACATGTTTGATGTAACAGTGTGTTTTCCATTTTAAAAGGTTTCAAGGCCAACGAATGAATCAATTGTCACTTTTCATGCAAACTTGGTCCATCCCGTCTTGAAACATAGTTTCTTCCTCGTAGATGGTCTGGTTGTAAGTAGTCTACATGGCAAATGTTCCAAAATGTTTTCAAATTTTTATAACAGCCTATAGGGATCATATCATTACACCATGCCAGGTTTCATATTTCTTAAACTTCATTTCAAAAAAATTGGAATTAAATAACCACTAAACTCCATGTTGGTGCTAGTCTCTGCCACCTGCTTCTTGGGACTCTTCTTATTTCCCCGCGTAAGGCCTAAACATAGACTATAAGTACCACAAAATATATAAAGTAAAACTTTCAAGGCCAAATTATGATCCAACAGACACTACGTATTCAAACTTGGTTCGTTCCATCTCGAAACCTACTTTCTTCCCTCGAGATGGTCCGGTTTGTAAGCACTCTATGTGACAACCTTTCCAAAACATTCTCAAAATTCTACCACAGCCTATAGGGGTCATATCATTACACCGTGCCAAGTTTCATCTTTTCTAGACTTCGTTAGAATTTTTTGGAATTAATAACTGCTAAATTAAATGTTGGTGGCCGAGCTGCTTGTGAATCTTCTTATTTCCTTCCATGAGGCCTAGACTAAGTACCACAACAGAGATTTTTTAAACCATTTTGGTCATCATTTCTTGTACGCATAATTCAAATTTGACTTATATCCATTAAATGACTGTAAATGCAATTAAATGGCTTAAATAGAGCAAAAAATGAATTTTCTTTTATCTTGGAACATGTAATGGTGTGTGTTGTGTGTAGAAAACGTTTCATGGCCAACTGATGATTTGATGGTCACTTCACATGCAAACAAGGTCTATTCCGTCTTCAAGCCTAGTTTCTTCGTAGAAGATGGTCCGGTATGTAACCAGTCAACGTGACAACCGTTCCAAAGTGTTCTCAAATTTCTACCACGGCCTATAGGGATCATATCATGACATCATGCGAAGTTTCATGTTTTCCAGACTACATTTTCATTTTTTTTCTCACAATTAAATAGACACTAAGATCCATGTTGATGCCCGAGTCTCGGCCAACATGCTTCTTGGGACCCTTCTTATTTACTTACCTTTTTTAGGGATTCTTCTTTACTTAGTTGTTCAAAATATAAGTACGCAATGCAAAGAAAATAAAATAGAAGAAGAAATCAGAAGAGAAAAGGAGAAAATGAAAGGAAATGAAAGAAAAGAAAATAGAAGAAGAAATCAAAGCGGAGAAAAGAAAACAGAAGAAGAAAGCAAAGCAAAATAAATAAAGAAAAATGGAAAATATGAGGGGAGGGGGGGGACACCATGCCGAGTGTTGGATGCCGCACACTAGGCAAAGGGCCCGCGTCGTTAGTCTGCTCGTCAACAATGCCGCACACTAGGCAAAGGGCCCGCGTCGTTGTTAATTCAAAGCCGGGCTCTTCTTGAGCCTTCGTTCTAAAAAAAAAACAATACCGTCTGGGGCACCGTGTTTGCCGAGTTCCTGGTGTTTGCCAAGTGTTTTTCAAATGGCACTCAACAAAAAGGTCCTGCTTCGCAGATTTGTTTTTCTCATGGAAGTTGGCAAAGTGTTTGCTTCACTATGTAGTTTTCTCATGGTGGCAAAGGCCCATTTTTCCATGGGCCCGACAAATTACACTTGTTGAAGGGAAATTTTCTAGTGTTACATATGATACGGTCCGAACAGAGGGGGTACACGCTCAGTCACTCGCGTGCCGAACTTACCCTCTAGCTTAGGGTTGACGTCCTCCGGAGGCGATTTGCGCCGCCGCGAGTTTTCTCATCGCAACTTCAACATCCCTGTCGGCGTCGGCACCCTGCTGACCGCTGGTGGGGACTAGGAAGGAGCTTCCCTGGCGTGGCTTCTGCTGAACCACGCATAACCAAACCATAGATGGCGGAGACTTTCGGCTCCGCGTCGTCGGCGGGATGGAGTGGCAAGAATCTGGAAGAGATGATGCAATACCTTGATCTGAAGGAGGAGGAATTGGATGATGTGGTCGTTGGAGAAGAAAAATTGAAGAAGCTAGAGGCAGACGCCAGGTGGTTAGCCATTGGTAAGCTGAGCACTTCTCGCACCTTCAGTTCATCAGCCATGTTTGAAACACTGAAGTCGATCTGCAGCCTGGCACATGTTCCCAAGTACAGAGAAGCTGGGGAGAACTTGTTTATTTTTCAGATGTTTTGCCTTGGTGATTGGAAGAAGGTAGTTCATGGCGGACCTTGGCTCTTCAGGGGGATGGGGCTGCTAGTGGAAGATTATGGCGGCAAAACTGATCCAGCCTCAGTGGTGTTTGATGGTCTGTACGTGTGGGCGCAAATTCACAGTATCCCGGATATGTACAGAGATGTTGATGTGGTCGATCAATTAGCTCGCCGGATAGGACGGGTTAAGGAAATTCAGCTATCACCAAAACTGTATTATGAAGGGGACTATGTCCGAGTGCGAGCTCGTGTGTTGGTTGGTAAACCGCTCACTAGGGTTACACCCTTGAATGTCGCAGGAGAAGGCCGTCGATTCCTGCCAGTCAAGTATGAAAAGATCCCGTACTTCTGTCAAGTCTGTGGTTTCATGGGTCACAATCATGAGGAGTGTGGCGATGGCGTTTGGGAGCCGAAACAGAGACAGTTTGGCAGTTGGATGCTTGCACAGAGGAGGGAAACGAGCCCGGCACCGGAGCCACCATTGGGAGGTCGGGGTACCCGTGGCGGCCGAGGGCGAGGCCGTGGAAGGACAGGGAGAGCTGGGCGTGGGGAGCCAGTCCAGCCCACGCAACAGCAACAGGAGTCGGCCGCTCGCAAACGCTCCTCTCAAGACGCCGACCTGGGCACCGACGAGGAAGACGGCGATACGGTCACGAGCCCGTTGAAGCAGGCTGCATTGGCTGGCCTGAATTAGCTGTAGCAGACAAGGTGGAGGGGGATCCTCCTGCTCGCAAGGATCTCACCGCGGCATTCTCGGCTAGTACTTCTGTGACAGGGCAGGAGTTGATCAATATCCCTCCACTCCCTGCGGCATATGTGTCTCCAAGAGAGATCAAGAAGGCAAAGAAATCAGTATCTCCGGTGAAGAATAATAATTTTGCACTAGTGGCGGGGTCCGACAGGGAGCGCCACCAGGCCCAATGAAAACATTATGCTGGAACTGTCGTGTGATTGGCGATCCCGCGACGGTTCGAGAACTCCGCGATCTCGTGGAGATGAGTTCGCCGACGATCCTCTGCTTGGTGGAAACTCAGCTGCAAAAGGATCGTGTAGAGGGTCTTCGTTTTTCTCTTGGTTATGATTTTAGTTTTGGCATTGGTAGTAGTGGGCGCAGTGGCGGTCTTTGTATCTTTTGGAAGAATTCTCTTGATGTGTCAATAAAAAATTATTCGCAGTATCATGTGGATGCCTGGGTCAAGGAGCCAGGTAGAGAGCAGTGGCGTCTTACATGTTTTTATGGGGAAGCAACTAGAACTCTTCGCTACAAAACCTGGGACACGATGAAGACATTGCGAGGTGAGAGCACTCTTCCGTGGGTCTGTATTGAAGACTTTAATGAGATTTTAAGACCAGAGGAGCAGATTGGACCAAACGAGCGAGACAGTGCACAAATTGATGCGTTCCGGGAGGCGGTGGATATCTGCGAACTAGCGGACCTTGGCTACAAAGGTCTGGATTGGACATGGGAAAAGAAGGTAGCGGGGGGAAACTATTGCAAAGTACGTTGGGACCGTGCCCTCGCTACCTCGTGCTGGTCTGCAATGTTCCCTTTCGCTAACTTGGAACACTTAACGGCGGCAAAATCAGATCAGTGTCCGATACTACTGGAGACGGAGCGTACAGACACAAATGTGCGTGTGACTCAGCGGTCTTTCCGCTATGAATGCATGTGGGAACGAGATGCGAGCTTTGGTGATGCGTTGCAAGAATTCTGGAGCTTGGCTGGACGTGCTCATTCTTTGACCGAGTTCACTAGTAAGCTCTCAAATGTAGCTAGTAGCCTTCAGCGCTGGGAACGAACCACTTTTGGTTCGGTTCGTACGGACCTCCGGCAGCTTCGTCGGCGCCTTGAGCAGCTCCGGTCAGCTGTAACACGAGTCGGCCCATGTGCCGAGGAAAAGGAAGTTGAAGCAAGAATCGTCGAGCTTTGTTACAGAGAGGAGATTATGTGGTGCCAACGAGCAAGAATCCAGTGGCTTGCAGAAGGAGATAGCAACTCAAAGTTCTTCCACAGGAAGGCTAGTGCTCGTAAGGCTAAGAACCGAGTGGCCGAGCTACAGCGCAGCGATGGGTCCATGACCAAGGATGATCAGGAGATGGCTTCAATGGCAACAAGCTTTTATGAGAATTTATACACTTCAGAGAATACCATTGGTATGGAGGAGGTGCTCTCTCACATACCGGTGAAGGTGGATGCCAATATGAACAGCAAGCTCAACTGTCCATTTAGTAAAGAGGAGGTAAAAACTGCGTTGTTTCAAATGTTTCCTACGAAGGCCCCTGGCCCCGACGGGTTCCCGGCACACTTCTTTCAGCGGCATTGGGACTTGTGTGGCGATGAGGTTACTGATATGGTGCTTCGAGTTTTGAGTGGAGTTGATTCCCCGGAGGAGATAAACAAAACGTTCATTGTGTTAATTCCCAAGATTGCAAGTCCAAAAAGTTTAGGACAATTTCGACCGATAAGCCTATGCAATGTGATCTACAAGATCGCCTCTAAGGTATTGGCTAACCGGCTCAAGATTATTCTCCCCGCCATCATCTCTGAAGAACAATCTGCATTTGTACCAGGACGCCTTATTACAGACAATTTCATTTCTGCTTATGAGTGCCTTCACTACATGAAAACTAGGAAATTGAAAGGGAGTCGGTTTTGTGCTCTGAAGCTTGATATGATGAAGGCATATGACCGTCTGGAGTGGTCTTATTTGAGAGTTGTTATGCTGAAACTGGGAATTAGCTCTGGCTTTACTGACACGGTTATGCGTTGTGTCTCATCGGTATCATTTGCTGTTATGTTTAACGATGGCCAACAAGAGGAGTTCAAACCCACCCATGGTATTCGGCAAGGTGACCCCATCTCACCTTACCTTTTTCTATTGGCTGCTGAAGGTCTATCATGTTTATTGAAATCCACCAACCCATCTGAGGCAGTTCATGGCATCACGGTGGCCCCAGGCGCCCCTCAAGTTAACCATCTCTTATTTGCAGATGATAGCCTTCTCTTTTTTGATGCCACCCCAGAGATGGCCTCGAGGGTTGACTCTCGTTTGCAGAGATACTGTGGTGCATTTGGTCAACGCATTAACAAGGATAAATCTTCTATCTTTCTTAGCAAAGGGTGTTCAGAAAATTTGAAGGAGGAAATTAAGTTGACTCTGGATGTTCAGAATGAGAAGTTATCTGAGAAATACCTTGGCCTCCCCTCTGACGTGGGAAGAGCAAAGGAGGGATCGTTTAAATACTTGAAGGACAAAATCTGGAAACAGGTGCAAGGGTGGATGGAAAAAGCACTTTCAGTTGGAGGTAAAGAAGTTCTAATCAAATCCGTAGCTCAAGCCATACCTACATATTCTATGGCATGCTTTAAGCTCCCCCGGGGGCTGTGTCTACATATTAATGGGTTGCTGCGTAAATTTTGGTGGGGTTCCAAGAAAGGCGAGAGGAAGACAGCATGGGTCTCTTGGGAGGTCATGTCACAACCGAAGTTCATGGGAGGTATGGGGTTCCGAGACATCGAGCTCTTTAATTTGGCACTTTTGGCTCGTCAAGCGTGGCGTCTCCTCCAGGAACCTAACTCGTTAAGTGCCCGCATCTTGAAGGCTGTGTACTACCCTGATTCTTCGGTGTTAAATGCAGAGATAGGCAAAAACCCGTCGCAGGTTTGGAGGTCGATCTTCGAAGGATTAGACACGCTGAAACTTGGCATCATAAAACGGATTGGTTCCGGAGAAAATACACACATCTGGGCAGAGAATTGGATCCCCCGCGACTACAAGTTGAGGCCGGTATGTGCTAAATCAAATAATCCGCCGCAGCATGTTTCTGAGTTGATTGACCAAGCTACAGCGTCATGGGATGTTCAAGTGCTTGATCAACACTTTTATGCGATGGACATAGCAGCGATACTCAATATTCCGTTAAGCACCAGAGTTCAGGAAGATTTTTGGTCCTGGCATTATGAAAGGAAGGGTGTTTTCACCGTTCGATCGGCTTACCGTTTACTTGCTGCCACCAAACAGCAAAGGACGGACTGGTTGGAGCACAAACCGGGACACTTCAATATTGATGCAGACCGGCGCTCCTGGACAAAACTATGGAGAGCAGATGTGCCATCTAAAATCAAGGTTTTTGCATGGCGACTGGCTAGGACATCTTTGCCGACAGGCGATGTGCGCAAGCATCGGAGCATGGCCGAAACACCTGAATGTGTGATATGCCAGGCGGCCAACAATACTTGGCGCCACTCCCTGTTCGATTGTCAGATGGCCAGATGTGTTTTGGCTCTCGCGGACAAGGAGTTGACTGAGGTCGCCATATCAAACGGCACGGAGGATCCTAAGTTGTGGTTGCACTGGCTCGTGGACACTTTACCGTCGGAGGACCTCTCCAAGGTGCTTGTGACGATGTGGGCGATATGGTGGGCTAGACGACGAGCTATACACGATGATCAGTACCAGAGCCCCATTAGCACGCATTGCTTCATTAACAAATTCCTTGCTGATCTTGAGTTGGTCACTATTCAGAGCTCCGAACGAGCCAGCGGCATGCGTGCAAGGGAAAAGGATGTGCATGCAAAAAATGAGCTGCAGCGTGCAGTGCAGGAGGACGGGCTTGTACATGATCCCTCGAAGGGCTGGCAGCATCCAACAGAGCATAATGTGAAAATCAATGTCGATGGGGGCATCTCGCGGGACAGAACGAAAGGAGCGGCGGCTGCCATCTACCGGGACAAAAATGAACTTTATTTGGGTGCCTCGGTCGTCGTGTTTGAAGGCTTGATTGACCCGGCATCATTGGAAGCTCGTGCGTGTAGCGAAGCTCTGGCATTAGCTATGGACTTGCATGTGGATTCAGTTTGCGTTGCTTCGGATTGTAGTGAAGTGGTCGCCAATATTGAAGCAGGCGTTCCGTGTCACTATGTCACTATCTTGAGGGAGATCACAGCCCAGCGGACCTTATTCCGAGACCTGAAGTTTATCCATGAGAAGCAGTCAACATAATGGCGAGGCACACACACTTGCCAAAGCTAGTTCTTCCCTTTCTCTTGAGCGCCATGTGTGGCTGTTATCCTTGTCCGATGTAATCTGTACCACCATGAACATTGATCATTAATAAAGGGTGCAGGTTCCTCAAAAAAAATGATACGATCCTTGCCATGGGGAAATGCACAGACGTGATGAACAGTCTGCCTAACCTCGTCGGCAAAATCGGCCATTGCAGCCTGCACGCGGTCATAGATTTAGATACCAACCCTCTCCCTTATTCTATTGAAATACTTTTTAATGGACAAAATGGAGAATTATGGGCTCACCAGAATGATTACTATGTGCGCATAGACCACCTTCGTGGCCGCCTGATCAACTTTGATGGTGCGATGTGCAGCGACACCTATCTCAGTGGCTAGATTTGCAATGTGGGTGTTGTGGCCACCCTTTAGATCGCAGCACAGACTCTGTTGCAGACCGACTGTGGGTTGACCCGATCCTCCACCCTTTAGAGAGAGAGAGAGAGAGAGAGAGAGAGAGAGAGAGAGAGAGAGAGGGCTCACAAGGAAGGAGACGGGTGACATAGGGTTGTAGGACTATCTAGTGGATCGCCAGCAGGAGCGGCGATGAACAGCCGAGCGCACACATGTGTGTGAGTTCCTCCCAGGCGGCGTGTACAGATCGCAAGGGGGTCCTATTGCAATTGCGGCACCCTGTTGTTGCAAATGCGACGAACACACCGTTAGCCGGAGATGTTTTTTTTTTCACTACAAGGATCCTATTGCAAGTACAACGAGGGACTTGTTTTTCTTAATACAGTATCATCGAAACCGCTCACATACACGAGCATGCACTTATTCTATAAACGCACGCACGCACGCACACCTTCCCTATAAGCGCCTTCGAGAGATTGAGCCAGCACATCATCTTGAGATTCATGAAGTTGCCACAGACGCCTTCGTAGTCGACGAAAACGCCACCTCCCACTGAACGCACATCGCCAGAAGGCCTGAAATAAACCCAAGAAAATGCGAGCACCAATGTCTAGTCTAGGACTTGAACTCTGGTGGGCTGGAGATACAACTGTCCTCCTAACCATTCAGTCCAGGTTGGTTTGTACAACGAGGCACTTGTTGCAAGATGCTTTTGCAAAAGGATTCAGTTGCAATTGCAACAAGGATCTTGTTGCAATGAGTGAGATCACACAATGAGCAGATCGGGTGATCATCGGCTGGGTGACCAGCCGTCCCAACTGGAGTAAATTGCACAAAACCACCACATTGAAAGCTAGGTTAGCAAAATACACTAGCCTGCTTTTTCTTAACAGAAAACACCACAGCTATGGTAAAATTTTTTGCAACTAATACTAATCGGCGGCTTTGGCTCGGTTGAGCGCGTTTATGATAGATGGGACCACCAGTCAGACTGACATGGCACCCCTTAACACCTGCATGTAACGGAGATGCTTGGTAACGTCATGATCATGTGTGGAGCCCTACGGGGTCCACCTGTCATTGAAAGAAAAGAAAAATATCTAGTTTTTTTTGCTGGCCGGGTGGCCGGCCGTCCCAACTGTAACTGAAATCTCAGCAACAGATTTGTACGGAGACTCTAATCACAGAGTTCCAATGCAACACGATGCCATTGTCTCAGGTGCAACCCGAATCCATCTAGATATCTCCATGGTACGTATGGTACTGTACATAGGAGACCCATCAGCCTTCACCAAATCTCAGATCGATCAAAAGGCAGCAAACCGAGAACGTGTCTAGGTGGCCGAATTTATATATTCCTGGTTGAACCTCTCAGCGCATTGCCATGGTGTTGCCATCACGTAAACGGCGATGCCGTGATCTCCGTTCAGCCGCCGCCGCAACCAGAACATCTACCACTACTGTCTCGCCACCAGCGGACATCATCTTCGAGATCCTCTCCTGGCTGCCGACCAAGTCCCTAGGCCGGTGCCGATGCGTGTCCAAGAAGTGGCTCGACCTCATCTCCAACCCGGCATTCGTTGCGGCGCACAGGTCCAGCGCCGAGCCGCTTCTCGTCGCCATGACCGACCACTCCGTGCATCTTTTTTTTTGAACCGGGCATTACCATTTTCCATTACTGCGACATAACAGAAATACATCAAATGTTCAGAGAAGAGGCGGGAAAGAGGAAAGCGAGTTCAGGCATCGCCAGGAAACCCACTGTAAGCACTCGCCATCGAGATTACCTACTGTTGGGCGAAAATCCGACGACACCATTACATCACCACATCAAACGAAACCAACGGACAGTTTAGTTTAAACTAGCCAGGCACAAAAGGCCTAAGCACCCAACCAACACATAACCAGCAAGAACAGCATCTCTTCCTGCATTCTTCTTTTTTTGCTCTGGCCTGATTGACCTTCAGTAAGCCCTATCTTCCTGGTGCGCCACGACACAGATCTGCATCAGTCTTGAGGCGTTGCTCTTTGGCATGTTCGCTCCAGTCCTGCCCAGTAACAAAGAAGAGCACAAGTAGAGAAAGTGCATTCAAATGGGTTTCTGAGAGGTATAAACTCAAAAGTAACTCTGTTGCGACACGTCCAAATCGCCCAGCATACCACAGCAATGCCCACTGTGTGAAACACTTCCCCTTCTGGGAAAAACGAGTGACACCACGCATACGCTTGCCATAGGTTATTTGGACATAAATCAGTCCCAAACATACAAGCCAACACTCTCCAAGTTACCCTGGCCACTGGGCAGGTAAAAAAGAGATGCTAGGATGTTTCTTTTGCAGCACAAAAGGAACATTTAGCATTTTGTGATAATTGCCACATAAAGATTTGGATCTTCAAAGGTATACTCGCTCTCCAAATCCAATTATAATTACATCCCACGATGTGTCTCTCTAGGAAAGCATAAACTGAGCGAGTGGTGAAGTAGGATTTAGGCCCCATCCCCCACTTGATTTTGTCACCCTCACTAGAAATACAAATCTTATTGACTGTATCTACTATCTGATGCCACTGCTCCTCCATTTCATGATTTAGCCTTCTTCGAAAGAAAGACAGAGGATCAGCCGATAGGCAGGTATTGACAATCTGGGGAATTGTTCACAAAATGGTAATTGATCCCAACAGGATCCCTCCAAAGCCTGGCAATATTGCCAGATTGTATCACCACACGTCTACCTGCCATATAAAGGTCTTTTAATTTCATTATCGCCTTCCAACAAGGGGAGTCGCTGATTTTCCCTTTAACCGAGGCAATAGTATCTCTACGAAGATATCTAGCCTTAATAATATCTTGCCATAAACCTTTTTTGGTCTCCAGTTTCCACCACCACTTGGTGAGCAAACTGAGATTCTGTTTATGCAAGTCTTTAACTCCCAGCCCCCCTTTGTTTTTAGATCGACAGATTCTGGTCCATTTGACCAAATAATACCTTTTTCTATTCTTAGTAACTTGCCAAAAGAATCTCCTTCTGTGTTTATCCAATCTTGCAATCATGGTCTTTGACAGCAAGAACATAGACAAGTAGTAAAAGGCAATGCTTGAGATATTAGCATTAAGCAAAGTTAGTCTACCTCCCAGGAAGCATTACTCCCTAAACCAGACTCGCATCTTTTAATGTACCTTTCTTCCAAAAATTCCCAGTCCACTCCTTTTAAAGTTGAGTAGCTTACTGGTACTCCCAGGTATTTCATGGGGAAATGCCCAATTTGACAATTAAACATATCAGCATATGTTGTCAGAACATCATCATCCCCTCCAACACACAAAATCTCACTTTTATGGAAATTGATTTTCAATCTTGACATTAGCTCAAACATATAGTGCAATATTTTCATATTTAGGGCTTTCTCAGGGTCATGCTCGATGCAAATCACTGTGTCATCAACATACTGTAGGATGGCCACACCGTTTTCCACTATTTCAGGGGCAAGCCCAGTGATCAGTCCATTATTTTGTGCTTGGCGCACCATTTTGGACAAACATTCAGCTGCAATGTTAAATAAGAATGGAGAAATAGAGTCTCCTTGTCTTACTCCTTTGTAACTTTGGAAGTATGGACCCAAAGTATTATTTAATTTGACACTAGTTGTTCCATTTTGAATGATTTTCTTCATCCACCCGCACCAAGTGGTGCCAAAACCTCTGTTTTCTAAGCTTTGTAGCAAAAACTCCCAATTCACCTTGTCATAAGCTTTCTCAAAATCTAGCTTAATGACAATCCCCACTTTCTTCCTAATATGGGTGTAATGTAGGATCTCATGGAGGGACATGATCCCATCCATGATGTGCCTATTTTTAATGAAGGCATTTTGGTGTTTACTGAACAAGACATCAGCGTAGGGAGCTGCTCTATTATCTAGAACTTTGGTGATCAATTTATAAGGACATCTAAGCAAACAGATGGGTCTGAATTGCTGAATCTTATTAGCTCCGTTAACTTTTGGGAGCAGAGTGATAATGCCATAGTTAAGCCTATGCACATCCAATCTCCCCTCATAAAAGGCTAAGAAAAGATTCATTATATCTTTTTTAACAATCTCCCAACAATGCTGATAAAATTCAGCAGGTATATTGTCAGGCCCTGGGGCTCTCTTACTGTTCATCGAGAACAAAGCTGTTTTAACTTCTTCCTCAGAAAAAGGTCTAGTCAAGATCAAATTGTCAGCCTCATCTAATCTCTCGTTATCCCCCCAAATTTCAGGATCAAGCAAGAATAAATTCCCAGGGGCTGGCCCAAACAAAGTCTTATAAAAGTCAGTGGCATGCCTCAAAATATTATCAGTCCCTTCAATGGTAACATCACCTTATTGCATTGAATGAATGGTGTTTTTCCTTTTATGTCCATTAGCAATTTTTTGATAGTAGGCTGTGTTACTATCTCCTTTAAGCAACCATCGCTCTTTAGATTGTTATAGCAGAAATAATTCCTCATTAATTAGAATCTCATTCAGCTCAACTAACAACTCAGTTTTTTTTACAAAATATACCAAGATCAATATTTCCGTTCTCTTCCTCCTCCTCAATCAATCTCAACTCTTCTCTGATTTTCCTTCTTCTGATTTTTTCATGACCAAATTCATTCGAGCCCCACCCCTTGAAGAACTTTTTAAAATGTTTTAATTTGATATTTAGAATATCAATTGGGTTAGTGGCTTTCACATATTGATTCCAGATTTTCTCCACTAAGGGAAGAAACTCATCTGATTTCAGCCAACTTAATTCAAATCTAAATTCTCTTGTCTGTGGAGATCTGACAACATGGTTGTCAGAGGACAGCAAAAGAGCATTATGGTCTGGTACATCTCTGACCAATTTCCTAATGTTGACTTGAGGAAAAATGTCCTCCCAGTCACTACTCATAAGGACACGGTCTAATTTTTCCAGAGTTGGATGGGATTGGCCATTGGTCCAGGTGTACATCCCCCCACTCATATAAACCTCACTCAAACACATAGCATTGGTCACAGAATTAAACAAATCAGAATAAGTGGAATGTTGCCATGGTTTGTTTTTTCCCCAGCATGCCTAAGGATATTAAAGTCTCCCCCAATAAGTAAAGGGGGTGATATATGGCTAAAGAACTCAGAAAGTTCAGTTAGAAAGTCATCATCATCTTTATCATGTGCAGCCCCATACACAGTGCACAATGTCCATTTCTTTTTTTCTTTATTATCAAAAAATGAAGCTTGTAGGATAAACCTGCCATTCTTCCACACTACTCCTTCAAACCTCTCTTTTCTCACTCCACAAAGGATTCCCCCAGATCTGCCTATAGATGGAACAAAGTTCCATTCATATGTCTGGTATGGGTCAATTTTCCTAAAGAAACTGTCCATATAACTTTTTTGTGAGTCTCTTGTAGACCAATAAAGTCCAGGGAATGATCTCTAATGATATAAGAGAGACAGGAGCTCATTCCTTTCTTCCCTGCCCCCCTACAATTCCAAAAGAGACATATCATTTAACACCAGTTTTTTCTCCCCCCTCCCCTGGTGGCCCTGGAATGATGAACATGGCTACCAAGTCTTTTTTTTCACCCCTATCAGGGTTTTGACTCCTGGTCACTGGCCTAGAAATAACCACATGGGCTTTTGGACTTCTCTTTTTCCTAGACCTGACCAGAGTGAATTCTTCTTCTAATTCATCCACTTCTTCTGCCCAATCATCACTGATAGGAGTTATACCTCCTTTGCCATTAGTGATGTATATCATTTTTCCTTCTACACCTTTTTCAGATATAGTATCTGTTTTTCCCCCTCGCTTCTTATTCTATCCAACTCTCTTAAGATATCAATACTAGAAAAATTATTATCAGGGATCAAAACTCCCATTTTAGTTGCTCTAAGCATCATCTCATGATTAGACAAAACTTTAAAAGAGTTATGGGTCGGCTCATTACCTTCCAGATTTCTTTTTTTGGAGATAGCAGTAGCTTTATCCTGCACCTTGGCCTCCATATTCTGCATAGTCCTCACACTAAGTCTTAGACCAGCTTCTGGAATAAGAGGAGGAGTAGGAATCACTTCCCCCATATCATCAGAAGATGTGGGGAACTGTACCATATAGTTAGTTCCCCCCCTTCCTTCTCAAACTCCTCTCCCTCAAGCTCCTTGACTTGTTCATTTTTTTGTTGATCCAAATGAGATATATGCGAAGCAGATATATCTTTTGAAATCAAGTCATTACCAGAAAGATTCTTAACTACCTGTATCTCATCCATATGCTGCTCAAAATTCTTTGCAGCAGGAATTGTGATGGATTTAAACAAGTCCTCTCTTTCACATGCCTCATCAGCAATAGTTTCAATCAAGAGAGTATTTTTATCAGTTTCCTCAGATTCATCTTGCTCATCTTCCACATACTCAATCGGAGCATTTTTCCCAGCGTCCATATATTTACTGGGCCCAGTCCCTCTTTCTTTCTCATTGGACTTGGGGCATGTCCGAGGAAATTGTTTATCATATGATGAGTTCCCTTTTATATTGCCAACCTGGGCATTCTCAAGTTCTCTTTCTGGGTCTCTCATCAAAACCTTGTCAACTTCGTAAAAGAAGTCAAAGAAATGTGTGCCCAAGACTGCTTCTGCAACTCCAGGTAGTTCATCACATTGCGACATCCAAGCCGGACCCGTACAAATTCTGGCTTATGTAGGGTGGCCATGTCGATTTCAAGTGGTACACCTACCAGAGATGCAACATAAGCCACATTTCTCTCATTCCTCCTCTCCAATGGAACGTTTGCTACCTTGACCCAAGCTATTTCCAACCCTTAGCCCCAACATTAGCCGATCAGGGAACAATTTTCACCACCACTCCACAAGATTTCAGCGTCATTTTATCATTATAACATGCTTTTTTAACATCTCTCTGATTAGGGAAGCACATGACATAAGTATTGGGACCAATAGAGCGAGCA
The DNA here is from genome assembly GCF_018294505.1 of Triticum aestivum. Classification (NCBI taxonomy): domain Eukaryota; kingdom Viridiplantae; phylum Streptophyta; class Magnoliopsida; order Poales; family Poaceae; genus Triticum; species Triticum aestivum. The sequence continues at coordinate 686,597,648 of NC_057812.1, forward strand.
GTACAATGCCATTTGGTCCCGATATAATCAGAGAAAGCATCCTCAAGATCCTTCACACTAGCCTCTCCCTCGATCACTGTGATAACTACACTAGTAGCTCTCTCTTTTAGTTGCTTAGCAGTACATCAGTCTGGAATATAGAAAAACCCCTGGCCGTTGGCCTGAAAAGCACACATCGGTGCCACACACACTCCCATGGCAGGAAAGCAACGCAAACCAATGCTAGATGTCCCATCTTACTGCATCTCTCACAAAAGGCTTGCGGACAACTAGCAGGAGTATGGCTAGTAGATTTGCAGATTAAACAGGGATCATAAGCTTTGGGTGGGGGCACCTGAGAAGAAGGCTCAACTCGGGCGACGGAGTCGTAGATCCGCTTCTTCTTGTGGATTTCTGCAGCGTTGAGACCAGGAGGGTTAGGGTTCTTCTCCACCCAAACCCCCTCAGATCTGGCCCTCTTGGCTCTCTCCGCAGCCTCATCCCACCACTCGGTGTCGTCCGATGCCGACGCCGTCTTCTTGTTGGTGGAGAAGTTGTCGCCGTCGACCTCCCTGGACCACGAGAAGCGGCCCCGACCGTGCCCTCGGTCAAATCGACCAGCTCCGCGCCCCATCTGCCCAGATCCAAAGCCCTCCCGACGATTTCCGCGGAAGGCATGGTCACCGCGGTTCTCCATCTCGCTCGGCTCGCTTGGCTTGGAAGAAACCACCACTGCGTAGGATTTGTGGTCGCCTCCAATCTTCCCCTCCCACCAGAGGAAGGAGGAGGGGAATCTCGATCTAGGGTTTCTCGGAGTCTCCCAGAAGTGAGATAGAGCGGCGTCTAGGTCATGGATCGGAGTGGGAGCGGCTTTTGTACCCACGGCATCCTGAAGCATCCCATGGCCGCGCGGATCTCCGTCCACATGTCGAGCATCAATGGCGGCCGCCCCACTCGCGCCTGGATGTGGCCCTAGAATCCCAGGGCCCCGCCACCGCCCGTCCAGGACGCGGCTCGGTGCACCGCGCACGCCACCACACGCCGCATGTTCCCGTGTACCCGCACCCGTGTCGCTCGTCGGAATACGGTCTCGAACCCTAGCAAAGTGGCAGGGGAAGGAGATGACCTGGCCAATGTCGATGGATTCCCCCTCGCGCAAGTAACATGCGTCCACCGTCACCCCCTTGTCGTTGATCAGCACGATCCGGAGCGCTCCTCGGCGGAGGAGGATCTTGCCGTTGGTGAAGTGGACGGTGCGTGCAGACGCAAGGTCCGCCGCGAAGGAGACGTGCCAGCGGACGTCAAACTCCATCTCTCAGTCTCTCTCCGTGCACCCTAGGTGCCTGCAGCTGATGGACACGGATGGCGCACTCGTGAGAGTGCTGAGCTTACCTGGAGCATGGTGGTTCCACGCGAGCCTCGACGGCCTTGCCTACATCACCTTCCGCAAGAGGAACTCAGTGACCCACGCTGTCGTGGACCTAGCCACCGGGGTGACCTTGACGAATTTGCGGAAACAGACGGTTATGGAATATTACATGTTAACATACATCGGCTTCGGACGTACCACCCGGTCCGGCGTGTACAAGCTCCTCCGCCTCAATGGCGGTGCCAACCAAAAACAAACTTGCGAGGTCCTCACTGTAGGAGATGACACCAACTGGAGACAGACACAGCCGACCCCAATGATAGTCTGCCAGAGCTATGCTTGTCCCGGTGTCTCCCTCAATGGCGCCTTCCACTTCTTGTCCCGTGATGAGAACCGCGTGCTCTGCTTCGGCCTCGAGAGCGAGGAGTGGAAGGTGATCCATGGGCCATAAGGAGGAGTTATCAAAGTCAAGGAGCCTATAAGCATAGCCCAGCTCAATGGCACCCTGTGCATAGCTCAAATGGAACCATATTAATTTGATCAATATATGGCTCCTGAGTGATTCTAAAAGCAACGTTTGGGTCAAAGCGTATGCGATACGCGTCGGAAAGTCGTCAAACATGTGCTGCCTTTGAGAGTGTTAGGTCTCGGTGGGGGCCTGCTCTTCTACTACACTGGCAACAATTTAAAGCCAAAGCTACAAGTATACAATCGTCGTTTGAGGAGATGCACGACCGTCAAGACACCGAACAACCTCCTCGGCAGAATCAGCCTTTGCAATGGGGACTTGAATCCTAGATTTTGTGACCAGCCCTAACTGAAACCATGTCAATGATTTTTGTAGTATCCCTTTGAGGGACCAACAAATAAGCTCTTTTTTTGTGCAGATAAGCAAATAACGACATTTCATAGGAAAGAAGCACGTAGATTCTGATTTTAAGCACGATACATTATATTATTATTTAAAACAAAAGACAGACAAGCCTTAGCGTTTGTCCGCATAGGTTAAAAATATATTATCACTTCTCCGCAATATCACATGATTTACATTATAGGTTGAGATGAGATTAATAATATCAAAAGGTGATCAACAGGTTATGCAGAATAATTTGTATGTGCAGTTTATTTTAACAACCGCCACATACAAGGTATATCACAAACAACACAGATCTAAAAAAAATACACATCCCTTTCAGCAAACATTCAAAGTACCCCTAAAAAACATTCGGAGTCGTCCCATCAGAAAGGAAAGATCGCCAATTGGTTATTGTGCTCAAGCGCATTGGCCCTCGATGCAACAATGCTGAGGGGGAAGCACACCAGACGCTGATGAGGCCCCTCGCTTCCTGCTTTTCTCCAAGTCAGACTGATCGTCATCCTTTGTTTCAGGAATTGGGTCACCCTCTTCATCAGACATCTCATCTTCAGGTTCTTTCATGTTTGAGCCCCTGCCACCTAATCCCCGCAAAACCACATCTGCGACCACGACCACCCCTATTTGATCTTCCCGATCTCATAAACCAAGAGGAGCTTAGATCCTTGAACGCTAATGCAGCAAGAGGATGAACACTGCATTCCTTGAACTCGTTGACGAGCATTCCACAGACAACACACTAATTGGGGAGGCGCTCATACTTGACTTTGAAATATGTTTCTTGCCACCTTTGACATGACATTCTTCAAAGTTTTCCTCACATTGATCCTCATCCAAACTCAATAAAAGTTACTGAAGAAATTGGATGAGCTTTTCTCCTCCGAGAGGAACTCCTACTTACCGGCCAACGATTTGACTAAAGGATTGTGCCCGTCTAGAAGGTCATGAATTTGTATCTGAATGTCCAGATGGTTGTGATATATGGACGATGGTTTAGGAAATACATCGTACTAGGCAATAAGAACACTATCTCCATGGGAAAACCCATGGACCGGCCATCATCACTTTTCCCCGGTCTCCTAAGAAAAAAAATGTCGGCTGAAGAGATTCTGCTCCAGAGGATGTATTTGAAGTTTTTGCGAAAGATTCCAGGCATCTCATGTTCTTCAAGAGCCAGAAGTGTCTAAACTCCCCTTCCTTGTGAACCCTAGCCAATGCCATCACATGTTCTCACACAGGCTAACTCCTGCATCATCTTCTCAAAATCCTGACCCATCGCCGCCGGAGTAGTAGCGCCATCAAATACCATGTTGGCCGTCACGACCCGATGTAGATAAGATCGCCTTGCGCAAAACCCTGGAGGATCACTCTCCCTTCGAGAAACACCAAGGCTGGGAAGCAATACTCGGAGTACCCTTTGGTCAGCCCGAATGATGTATGTAAAAGAGAGAAGATCGAAGGGTACAAAATCTCAACACTAGCAAGGTGTTGGCGAGAGGGCTAAAACCAAGGAAAAAATAGTGCGCTATACAAAATAGCGTCGCTCCTGAAAATATGCTATTAGCGTGTTATAACGTGTTATAACGTGCTATTACCGAGACATTGTACACTAATCAATTTAGTAAGACAATTCTCCACACGCTATAGTGCGCTATTTTTTCAATGAGTAAAACCCCAATGAGAGGGAAAACCAGAGCCCGTCGTGGTTAGAGGTGCGGGGCCGGTTAGCAGGAACCTGGGCCGATCCTAAAAAATAGAAGCCGGAACCTGGGCCCTGATGCACAGGCCTTCTTTAGATGTAACTACATACTACTAGTAAAAAACAATTAAAATCCCTCAAAAAAATTAAAAACAATTCGAACCATTGCAAGCCTAATCCAGAGTACCGAGTACGCCCATTGGGCTGCACCCCCTGAATCAATCTATAGTTCCAACTAGCAAAAGGGTCCATGCGTTGCAACCAGAGAAAAAAATTATAATCTACAATGGTTGTGACCACAATTTGCTACATCAGCGAGATACACTAGCACTCTCAATTTCGAGAAATCATGACATTTTTTAAACTCGTGGACATATGTGAACATTTTCAACTTTGTGATCACTTTTACAAATTTTCGATCATTTTATAAAATCAAGAACATTATTTAATTCATGAACATTTTATACCATTTAAGACTTTTTTTAAAAGATTCAACATTTTTTTAAACAATTTTCTTGAATCGATGAACATTTCTAGAATCGACGAACATTAATTTGGAAACTGGTGGCACAATTTTTGAAATCCACGAACATTTTCTAAAATGCATGATCATTTTTGAATCAACGAACATTTAATGAATGAATAAAGTACTTTGTAAGCCATAAACAGTTTTTGTATTTTAAGGACATTTTTCCATTCATAAACATTTTCTGAATTGGCAAAATTCTGTTCAATTTCATTACAATTTTTTAATACGCAAACTTTTTAAAAATTTATGAACATTTGTTTTCAAAATTTGGAACATTTTTTGAATAAGCAAACATTTTCTTTACAAAATCGCAGTTTTTTTTGAATCAACAAAAGTTTTATGATTTATTAAAAATTTTATTTCAAAATTCTCATTTTTTAAATTTCTGGACCTTTTTTGAATTCCCTAATTATTTATGATGTATATTAGAATATAGTAACTTCTGCCAAGAAAACAATTCCAGAAAATCATACACTTGCACTCACCTTCATGCAGTTTTTTTTTCTGTTCCTGCTATACATCGCCTTGTACGTGTTCACATTGTGTTTTTTTATATGAAGGCAATCAAGTGTTGCTTCCATTGATTAAGGAGAGTGTTCAGTATATTGAAATGCAGTACAAGGAAAGGTGAAAATACAAAGAAAATAAAGAACTCCGGTTCAAGAAGATTATTTACAGAGTATAGTTTTGCTTGCTCGAAGCTTGTTGCAATTGGAAGAAAACCACATATAGCTTGTCTCTGCAAAACTTTGCAAAGCATCGATGCTATCCGTTCAACAAATTATCTCCCGCCAATAAAGTAGTATACTCCTGTGGTCCTACCATGAATTTTAAAATCTGTAGAGAACTGCATGATTGTTTAGTACTCCAAAAGAATTAAATGCGCCATGGTAATTTAAATTTTGAAACATGCTTTTGCATACGCAATGACGATATGCTCCATTATATCCATTGAATTAGTGACAAACTGGTTACTGCAGCCTATTCAAAAAAAGGGCAATGAATTCTTAGCTCAAGTGTAGGATCAGAAAAATGAGACTGACATCCACTGATGGGATAGTAGGCAAGATGAATATGTGTTGCTTCTGTTGGAACCAAATCCTTAGCCATGGCATGCATCATCAGTTTACTTACACTATGAGGAGAAAAGTTAAAAGCTTTTGGCATAAAAACCTGCATATATTTCTCACTTCTACTAAAAAAACATGTCTAGATGAGCATTATGTCTATGCAAAACTCAGCTAGCAGAAGCGATAGCAAAATTTAGCTACCACAAAGTTCAGCTAGCACCAGCAATGGCAAAATTCAGCTAGTAGTGAAGCATCACATCATCGCTATCTCATTCTCCTTATCACAACCCGACCGAGGCCATGCCAATGGAGAGAAAAAAATCGCAAGGGCCTATCCCAATAAGTATGACTCAAAACCAGCACAGGTCCCCATCCCATTTTTAACAGGACGCGCTTCAAGCATACTTTCCTCAGCTACATGTATAAAACTACCATCAAGGCTGCCAGACAACACATAAGCTCCTTTTTTGGAACATCACACATGTCTTGTTAAGAGGAAATGGGCAATAGCACCACCAAGTAAATCAATCTCGAAAAAGAAATTAAGTTTCCAGACGTGTTTACTGAACTGTGTTACACAAATGTACGTCAGGTCCCTTCTCTATAGTTTCATATTGGAGAAGAATGATGTCCTACAATCATCAAAATGGTGAGGTTAATTTACAAAAAGTAACAATTTTTTTATGATGAAACCTTCTAACTGCATCCAAAGGTTGAGATCAAAACAAATATATGATCCTCGTTCATACAGTGAACTTTTGACAAGAGGTGCCACATTTGGAGTTTGTGTCAGCTACACACGATACTTCCTGTGGTACAACCTTTGCTATATCTGGAAAATGTAGAATAAAAAAACCTGAGTACCTGTTTTACTTTGGTTTTCCTGATACAACTGATGAATCCCAGGACACCAGCACACATATTGTCTTCACATTCATTCTCTTCCAATGTTAATAGTTGTCCCAAAATTTGTATTCTGAGTTCATATCAATCCTGTAGATTCACCATTTTTCGAAAGGAATAAGTTTTGCATCACATGTGTAAAAAATAATGATTTAAATACTACATGATATGCTCAACATCAAAGAGTTCTTTTTCCACTTAGCAGACTATGATATCCTATAGTTTACAAAAAGCTCATATATCTAGTTCAAAGGAGCAGCTCTTCAAAATTGAGCAGTGGCCTAAAAACTGAAATATTTGGTACGCTTTCAGAGCTGGTGACTTGCTAACTTCCCTCTGTTATCTAATTTCAGGGCACATTGGCATACTGGCATGATAAAGACATGGTGACTTTGCTATAATTAAATACATGTACCGTGTGATTCTACAGGAAAAATGCAAGGAATGCCCACCAAGTGCATCACTGCAAGCATGGGAGTTCCTTGCCTCTCCAGCGACTACCATCTGATTCTCCAATCCGTCAGACTTCAACACCTACATGAGGAGGCTTAAGTTTTAAAAAATCAAATGGAAGGTCAAATTCAAGCAATTATTAAGCAATGCTATAACTCAACTCACACTGAAGCTGGAGGATCTCCTATCGAGATGAAGCTTGCATTCAGAAGATGTGCCATCATACACATCAATTACAAATATACCAGCTCCCTTCCACGCAAAACTGCATTTGACATGGTCGAATTGGCTGAACATTTCGTAAATGAAGAATCTGAGTGCTTGCAGTTGTTCGTTTTTGTAGAGCCATCATCACTGGTAACATTTAGATCTTGCATGAGATCACTAATCTTTTGCTTGACAAGGTGAGAGATTCATTTGGCTGCGGTCCCATAAAAAAGCAACAATCTCAAATACCCAGCTCCAATCTTGCTCAGGTTGCTTTAATGACACCACTCAAGTGACTTGCGGTCAAAGTCTAAGTCGACTGATGTTCATCTTGCATCAGTGCTAAGCCACTCAGTACCGCCGATAGGGGGTAAAAAGAGATAATGAACAACACATGCCCTTATACTCTAAAGCTAAATAGTAATCTCTTCGATATTGAACACTGCTAAATACTGACCAAAGTTCCAAAGAGTAACCTTTTTAATATGCCAGCTCCTTATTTGTGTGTCAAGTGTAGTATTAGAGCATCATTTCTAAGTTCTAACTAATGAGAGTCCTGAGATCCTCGGCTATAGATATGCAGTTCGCCCAAGGTGTTTACAAAACTGACATAAAGAGGATTGTGCAAAGGTTATGCTTATTGCTTAGTAGTGCTCAGACCTGAGGAGGGCCGTGCCACGGAAATCATCCTGCAAGTGGAGAGAGATGCGTTTCTGCCCCTACAAAGGACTGCGGGTTGAATAGGAACAAATGCAGTTTTTTTTTGCAAAAACGAAGCGTTTTCTTAGGTATCCACTTAAAAGAATGACTGCGGATTGAATTCTCAAAAACAGGAGAACTTTTATGTAAATATGCCAACGACGTACGCAATAGCCGGTTTATTAGTAGGTAAAGATTAGAGTTCAAAAAAAAATCTATAGTTCCAATTCAACACGATGTGATTGTGGCAAATGGGCAAGTGCAACCCTAATCCATCTAGATTGATTAGCTCGTCTCCATACGTTTGGACTAGTCTGCTGATCTCGGCGTGGTACATCAAAGGCGGCAGATCGATAAGGTCTCTTGGCGGCCGGATTGATTGATTCCCGGTCAAGTCGGCGCGCTACCATGGCGACGCCGCCGCTATCGTCTCAACCACCGGCGCCTAAACAGCACGGCCTTGACCTCGGCTCCACCGCCGGGGCTGCGACGATGACGACTGCCGCCCCTGCCTCGCTGCCAACGGACGTCATCTTCGAGATCCTCAGCTGGTTGCCGGCCAAGTCCCTGCGCCGATTCCGGTGCGTGTCCAAGAAGTGGCGCGACCTCTTCTCCAACCGGGCCTTCGTCGCCGCGCACAGGTCCCGCCCGCAACCGGAACCCCCCGCACGACGGTGCCATCCATGTCCTCTCGGGGGGGGGGGGGGGGGGGGGCAAATGATCTTATGGAGAAGTAAAGTGGGGCAAAATATCCAATTTCTCCCGTCGTGAGGGCCGTGAGCGTAGCTGGGCAAGGGCAATGGGCGTTCCGCGGGAGCCTCGACGGCCTTGCATGCATCACCTTGGGCTACGTCAACCCTTGCATCCAGATCGTGGACCTAGCGACCGGGGTGGCGCTCAAGGATTTACAGAAACCGGCTGCGGAAATTTCCAACACATGGAACACATGCTTCGGCTTCGGACGCACTGCCCAATCTGGTGTGTACAAGGTCCTCCGCCTCCGTACCTACAACCGAACTTGCGAGGTCCTCACTGTCGGAGATGGCGCCCAATGGAGGCAGACGCAACGGTGCCCAATGATGGCCCGTCTTCACTATGATTCTAATCCTGCGTCACGGTTAATAGCGCCTCACACTTGTTGTCCTATGATGAGAATTATGTGCTCTCCTTTGACCTCGAGAGCGAGGAATGGAACACGAGGAGCCATCAGGGACCTGAACACCAGAAGCATAGCCAAGCTCAATGCCACCTTGTGCATGGCTCAAATAGTGTCGCCTGTTATAACCATATGGCGCTTGACTGGCTCCAACACGAACATTTGGGTCAAAGTGTACACGATACCGATCAATTGGAAAGTTGTCAGTTATGCGGTGCCTTTGAGAGAGTTACATATGGGTGGGCTGCTCTTCTACTACCATGGAACCACTTCACAGTCACATCTACAATTATAGAGTTATTTACCCAAAACCACCACACTTGGGGTTAAGGTAACAACTTAGTATCAAATTTAAGCCAGGACACAAAAAACCATCAATTTCGTGCCTAACCTATAACAGAGAGCGCTGATTGTCTGATAAGCCCGTGAAAACAGTGAATCAAACAAGTCGACCCCACCTGTCAGGCTGACGTGGCAAAGACAAAAAATGTTGACAGTCTGATGTGGCAAATGAGAAACGGGCCCCACCTGTCAATGAGTAGAAGGTCTTCTTCTTCCTCACTCTTTTTATGTGGCATTCCATCGAACACCTTCTGGGCGACCGAAGAGCAGCGGCGTTCTTGCCCTTGTAGTCCACGGTCCACCTACCGCACGGAGGACACAGCCAAGGAGCTGAGCTCCGGCGACGGCAGCAACGCCTACATGCGCAGCCTCACCTCGGCATGGTGCTCCGGCCGCCGCCGCCCCGTTGGCGTGCGTGTGTGCGTGCTCTACACTAGCAGCTACAGTCAACGCATGCGTGCGTGCACCTGCACTACAGCAGTGGGAGGGGGGGAGGAGAGAGAACGACGGCGGCGTGCTCGGTGGCGAGCTCGCTATGGGTGCGGGCGACTTCGGGCCGTCGTCGTCGTCCCCATCGGCGGCGGATCCGCGGCCCATCCTCTATCCTGGCGCGAGAACGCCCACCACGCCAGCGCTCCATGGTTGCTCCACGCCTACCCTGCCGGTGCTCCATGGAGAGGCGGACGAGCAGCCGCTGTTCCCCATGACCCCCTGACACCACCTCCCGGAGCTTGGGCGCGTGGGCGCACGGTGGTGGACGGTGGCAGGATGGTGACCACGGCGAGGTTGCTCCGGCGGAGGGGGAAGGACCACCTCGACGGGCGCGGCCGACCTTGAAAGGCGTGACGTGCGCGGTAGCGCCGCCGCGGCCGCCGACTCTGGCCTGTACGAAGCTCCTCCATGACATCGCTGTTCTGCCCAGGAAGCAGCGGGCACGTCCAGAACCTGTTTGATGAAATGCCCATGCGAAAGTGGAGGTAGAAATAAAAAAGAAAAATGAGAAAAGGAGAGGTTGGGTCATTGACATGTGGGACCCATGTCCACCTCGGCGTATTTATCCACATAGGCATGCCACGTCAGTCTGATAGGTGGGCCCAACTTGTCAGTTTCGCTGTTTTCGTGAGCAAATCGGACAATCAGTGCTTTCCGTTACGGATTAGGCACATTTTCGGTGGTTTTTTGTGCCCTGGCTAAAATTTGGTATCAAGTTGTTACCCTAGCCCCAAGTGTGATGGTTTTGGGTAAATAACTCACAATTATATGATCCTCTTTTGGGGAGATGCACAGACGTGAAGACACCGACCAACCTCATCGGCAAAATCGGCCTTTGCGCTTCGAACTTTGGATCCTAGCTAAATTATGTGGCCAGTCTTGCTGAATCATCTTAATGTTCAGCGTTTGTTAGAACAAAGCATGCAATTGTATGATTATAAATCACAATTCATAAATGAACAATGGTCTGCTTGAGAACTCAAATATATATGAGTAATGTCAAAGTGATCTCTCTTTCATGGGTAAGCTATTACTAATTGTTTAGCTTTGATGGTCTAGGAAATCGGTTCACTATGTTCAAACCTATTTGTGCCGCAATAGCTTTGCCAAATGTCATGGTCAATTCATGTCTTCTTTGAGCACGGCTCACACCATTAATAGCTTATTGGGTTCTTTCAAATTATAGGCAGCGAAGAGTCGATGTCGCAGAGCATCATCCGACATCCATGGTTCATGCTCCTTTATCCTGAAAGCTTCTTGTCCTAACCAAGAGTTATGATGGTCCTAGCATATGCTCAGCCCCATAAAGAAGTGAATTAGGGGAGAAATTATACATAAGTTGCCTGAAATTTGTATTTCATTCAATTTCTTTAAGCTGAGGGAATGAATCAAAAATGTAATCACTCTTATTGTGTCTTGTGTGTAGTCTAGTGAGCAGGCATTTGCCGGTGCGTGCTTGCTCTAAATATACGTACTGGTCACCATATTTGAGTTAAATTACTGATATTACAGTCCACACATGTATGCAGAATTTATGTTGTGTTTTGATGATATTAAAAATTATAATCTCATGCTAATTCACTCAGCCAAGATAAGCTCGAGTCCAGCAGCTGACGTCCATGAGTTGTCGTCATCTCAATCTCCTTCGAACTCCACAACCCCCCACCCCCGTGCATGAAGAGCATTGTCACTAAACTTTAAATATAATGAAAATAAATTTATTTAAAGCTTCTAACACAAAGTGAAGTAGTGTCCCATGATTAATGTATTAAATCGTCCTCACATGCAAAACATAGGAGAAAATCCAATGAAAGAAAAACATCAATACATATAAATACACCAATAAATTAAAAATATAAACAAAGACAAATTTAGCTTCAAAGAAGAAATAAAATGAAAAATGGAAACTGAGAACAAATAATGACAAAAAATTGCACACAAATTGCATAAAACTTGCAATGTTCCACAACATGCAAGAACCATATAGTTGCGTAACTTTCAAACAACAACACGATTTACACAAATATTGCATATAACTTGCATGTACACGTTTATGTTTAACACTTGATGTTCAAACAAAAAATATAACAACATGAAAGCGACACATAAATAAAACACATACACAAAGGAAAAACTACAAAAGCACACACAAAAGCGGAAAAAAAAAAGACAGAGCAAAAACAAAAATCGACTAATTTTTCTTCAAAAACTAAAAATATGAAAACTAAAATGGTGGAGATTAAATCATCTCTAGACAAAAATGAATTGTGACTTGTATTAATAGTGTGGTCTTCCACATCTCTCTCGATCACACACGTGCGCATGTGCAAATGAACACACACGAGTTAACCGACACAAGGACATGAGTAAGAAAGCACACATGCACGGGCGAGCGAGCACACATATCACACATGGAAACACACATAGGCACGCACGAACATTGTTACATTTTTTTAGGCTAACGAATGCATGTTACATTACCATTCGGCATGAATGATTAGCTATATTAAAGAAAAACACGTTACATTTTTCTTTTAGACAAACGAACACATGTTATGTTTTTTTTTTTTTTAGAATCACGAACACATGTTATGTGCCTCTGCCTATTTGATCCCCCCGTTTTTGTTTTTTTGAGACAAACCCACCGTGTTTGTTAATTGGATCGAGTATCGCTTTTGAAGGTGGGCTGGTCAAGGCCCAAAGTATGGGGCAGAGAGCAACAGGTTAGAGGCAGGAAAAAATCGACTGAAGCTAAAAACTTTTTTCAGGCAATATACAAATACCAAAAGTGGTGAATTAGTAGTGGGTTTAAACCTGATAGGACTTGACTAAAGACGACGTGTCTTTGTAAACTAACTTAGGTATTCTTACCTCCAAGTCACGATGCTGAGCGTTGATTCTTTATTCAATGAAAATTGAGAGATTGCGTACTTAAAAAACTGTACAATTGAAACATATCTGTATTCGCTGGATATGATGATATGCAGAAACGATTTGGGGTTTGTGCTTGAAATGCAATCAATCAGTATGCAAGGGCCAAACAATCACATTGTGAGATAACAACCGAGGGATTGCCACAAAGTATGGTTAAAACAGTTTATACTTTAACACGAATACCAGTGATAGTTTCTGCGAAAATGATAATCCATAGTTGCATTGCAAGGCCTTTGTAACCTCAAAACAAGAAGGACGATATTTGTGCTAAACTGATATTCAAAGATCGTCCTTGACACTGATGTTCAGAAGTTTAGCCAGCTCCCCACTTTCATATGCATCAACAGTATCTGCATTTTCCCCATGAAAATAGAAGGGAGTCAGGATGGAACAAGAATTCACAGAAATCCTTGTTGTAACGGATCTATGTACCAGAACACTACGTACCATCAGAGCCTCCCAAGTGCTTTCCTCGGATAAAAACCTGAGGAACAGTACGCCTGCCAACCATGTCGGATAAGGCATCCTGGATTTCCCCACCATCCTCTGCATCACAACCAGAATAAATCTTTTCATTGAAAAAATTCCGTGAATCGTAAGCGATTTACGACATTTTCAGGATGTTGGTGTTTCCGGTCTACGAGCCAACTTGTGGAATATAGGGGACATAACAGCATAACATTGAAAGCAGCATCTTTTATAGATAGATAAACAAAGAGCATGATCACATATAGATAACTAGTGAGAATGGATGTACCTCGCTGATCAAGCTCGACGACATATGGGTCCTTCTTCAGTTCAAGCTCCTTAAACACAGCCTTCGCCCTTTTACAATACCTGCAAAAATTGAGTACTTAAACATACTATTTCTTCAGACAGTACGAAAACAATGAAATGTGGTAAGTTGCAGTAGTTGGGCTCTGCAACCATGGGCAGCGGCGGAGCCAGGAATGGAGTAGGTGTGGTGCTAAATTATGATAGGCAAAAAAATTCACCAAATATCAACCAACATACACCATAGTAGGAGCACATTACCACTGACACTAACATAAATCTCTAATCTCCAGACCAAACTCAGGTTTTCGAAGCCACAGATCGGCAACAATTTCATCAATATTCACTCGTGTTACAAACTTTTGCTAGTGCCTGGCATCTTTTGGGTATTATCTATCCACCCTATTCCTAGTAAATTATGAAATTACAAAAGACAAAACACAGTTTAATTAGAATTAAGCATGCATCCATCCAAAGATACACTAGTTTTCTAGTTTTCTAGTAACGGGGTTTCACGAGATGGAATAAACAAGGACAAATTTCCACACCACCCGGGTTGGCCTTTTCCGAATGGCTAAATTGGGGAACAGCTGGTTGGGGAGTTGATTGTATCAGTACCACTGGAGCACCAGCGGGAGTCGCTGCTGGCCTGCGGCCTGATGCCTGGGTTTATGGAGATTAGAAAAAGTTGAGAGGGGAAAGACAAGCGCGAGTCATAAATCTTTGGTGCTAGCACAAGGCATGCGTGGAGTCGAAGAGATGTACAGATCACTATATCATCGCTCCAGTCGGCCAGGTGGTGGTGCCCTGACGCGGCTGGTGCTGCACTTACACCTAATACGGTAATACGTACTCATTTACGCCATGGGCTGGACTGGTGCTACAGCCCGGGTAGCACCAGCCACAGCTCCGCCACTGACTATGGGCATCATCATCATAATTCATTGTGCTCATCATCTGACTACATCAGTGCCTTCCAGTTTCATATTACCTGACCATATCAGTGCCACCCCGCATAGCCATGTGCTCTTCACAAGTGTTCACGTTCAAGTATTTAACTTCACACAACCATTTAAGTTTAGCTTATTTCATTATACTTGCAAGAGTTCTGGTGAGCTAATCAGACTCGAGTTTGTACCGAACAAACTCAAAATGGTAACCTAATAAAGCATTCTAAAAGGAAAGTAGGGATCCAGATTCTCCTACATGATCTATGGCATGAAACCAGAGGCTCGCTAAAATGACTAAACCAGAACAAACAGAACTTTTTCTGTTTCGGATAAAACAAGCAGTGTAGAAAAGTACTGCTACTTTCTCTCATCATCTAGTGTATCAAGAATTTTGAGAAAATAAAAACTTATAGAACACCAACGGCAGATAATATCTCCCTGTTCAGTTCAGTACGAACAAGGCAACAACAAATAGCTGTTGCCTAAATCTTCATAAAGTTCAAATTCCGGTTTACCGTGTTCAAGAATTTTGAAGCAGATAGAGCCATGGTATGATTTAGAAAAAAAATTCATGGGCTTTTCACTCAATGACAATGTAAATTCTCTGATCGGCCAGAATGATTCTGCCGGGGGGGGGGGGGGGGGGGGGGGTATACTACAAAATCTTTATATACCATCATTAATTTCAGAGGTGTTCAGCCCGTCTTTATTCCCTCTGTTTGGTCCATTGTAGTGGCACCTCGGGTGCAGATCTTTCTCTGGCTCCTCTCACATAATATATTAACGACTAGGCACAATCTTGAAAAGAGGAAAATAAACAAGCCTTTAGATTGTGTTTTCTGTTCTGAACAAGAGACTAGCTTTCACCTCTTTTTTTGATTGTGTGATGGCCAAAGAGTTTGGGAATTACTCCCATCTTTCTTTGGGAAACCTCCAGGTGCTGATTACTTGTCGATTGCCAGATATTGGCCTGCCAATAAGAACCATACTGTACTTAATTCTTCCTGTGCTTGTGCTCTGTGGTGTATTTGGAAAACTAGAAATCCTCACATTTTGAACAATGCATTATGGTCTGATATTAAACAAGTTTGGTGGCTGATAATGATTACTCTAAAAAAGTGGCAAATTATGCTCAAGGAGGATCACCTAGAGAGAGTGAGTGCATTCTCACAGATGATCTCCAATCATGTGAATCAACCGCACCAGCTGTCGGTGTGTTAATAGGTTGTGATCTGATAGCTGGAGGTGAGATGACCAACCTGTCCAACTCTAACAGTCTCTGGCGTGCTCTGCACCATCCTGGCACTGATGCTGCTTCCCCGCCTCACTCCAAGCTACACTGGGAACTAAAGTTGCCCACTCTCAGCACAAGTACACTACTGGAGATAATGACTCCCCATTGCAATCTCCTATGAAGAGTACCAAGGTGGTGTTCGCCAACATCTCCACTGTGAAGCTGGGAGGCGATTATGATCTGGGTTTGCTGTGAGTTTTGGAGGAGAGCATGTTTGCCACAAAAATCTGTTTCTGCTTTTGTTTGATGTAATGGTGTAATGGAGCATGTCTCTTCAGCTTTCAATTTCCCCTGGTTTGTTTCGATGATCTTATAACTTTGTATACTCTGTACTCTGGTTTCATTTTTTTTAATGGAACTGGGGTTCTTTTGCCCTCCTGGTGATCTAAAAAAAAAGAGCAGATAGAGCCTTGGATCTGCGTTCTGACAGTCCAAACGATTTCGGTTCAGGTTCTACTAGAAAAGAAAGCAAGCAATCACCACACTACAGTTGGATCCTGGAAAGGAGAGACTATTCTCTCGGTTCCTCTGGCTGCATCCTGATCCAAACAATTCTGACCAAGTTCAGAACTTCAACAAATCACCATACTAAGAAATCCTGCAAAAGAGAAACTAATATCTCTGTTCCTTGACCAAAATAATTGTTGACCAGGCCATGGGGCTGAATTCACTAAGCAAGGCCCAAGAATCTAGACGCCCTACACCTACAGCGCCACTGTCAGATCAGCGAGACCAGACCACGCAGCAACCACACCCAAATCCAAAGGTCGCAGTTCATCGGCGCAGGCAGGCAGGCAGCGGATCGACGCGGATCGAGGGGTGAGGGGAGAAGGGAGAGGGGCCTTACGGGCAGTAGGACTTGGAGAAGATGACGACGTCGTGGGCCTTGACGGTGGACTTGACGAAGGCCGTCTTGGACGCCGAGGCGGATCCGAAGGCCGCGAGCGCGATGAACGCGGCGGCCGCCGCCGCCACGCCGAAGCGCCGGAACGTCGTCGACGCCATCTGGCTCCGCCGCCGGCGAGGTCGAGGTCGAGGTCGAAGCGCGGGGTGTAGAAGCCCGGAGACGGCGGGGTTCGTTTGGGGTCTGACGAGTCTTCTTCCCGGCGTGTGGACGCCTTTGCTATAGGCTCTGCGGTTACGGAGTCAGGGAGTACGCCTTCTCGTTTGGGTTGTGTAAATCCAGCCAAATACGACTTCGATGGTTTCTTCTCTCTCTTCTTTTCCATCTGCCAGGCATGTATAGCTATCGCCTATCGGTAATCAGTGACGACCGACCAAAGATGATGGGTCAGTGGTACCAACAAAAATTGCATTTGTCGCCGCGACTTCCTCTTGTAAGCGTCTTGTATTTTCTTTACAGAGGGAATAGATTTCTCGAACACCAACGGCGACTCAGAGGACAATGAGGACAGGATCATGGCGTGGTTCTGAGGTTGGCACGTCGCTTCTGATCGATCGATCTTGGCCGCCCACTATGTTGACATTCGTTTTTATTTACTTTGCATATTAGTTTTGTTTCGGGTCAAACTTTCTAAACTTTGAAAGTTTATAAAAAGATTAGCATCCACTAGAATGTCAACCCATTAGAATCATTATTCAATAAATTTTCATACTACATATTTTTTATTGTGAAAAATTAGATTGTTTTCAATAAACTTGGTCAAACTACATAAAGTTTGACTTAGGAGCTAATATGGGGAGTAAATAAAGACAAAGGGAGTACTACTACTAGTAGTTTTGTACATGTGCATGCTTTTAGAAGTTTAACACTCTACAGACAGAAATCCATTTTGGCTCTAGGGAGCACATGCTGAGTGCCAAAAATGAATTTTACAAATATAAAAAAATGGAAACATAAAATGATGCGTTCATTGTCACACCCAAATGGTGATGTAAATTTTCAGGGAAGAACTTAAGCATTTTGACCTGTGAAACAAAACAAATCGAATTTCAAAGACTTAATTTTTTTTCCACCAACAAAGCACTGTTATCCCATATGACATGAAAATTGTCAAGCACACTTGCTACACTAATATGAACATCCACAAAAAAAAAACAGAATTCTAAAATTTATTTATGATTAGGGAGCATATGCTCCCCAGAGTCAAAAATCAGCGTGGCTCTGTACTTTGTTTGGGTTGTGTAAAGCTGCCAAATACTACTTCAATATGTTTTTTCTCGAAAAGCAAAATAAAGTTCATCCGCCAGACATGCATAGCTATCGGTCATCAGTGACGACCAAAGATGATCCGTGTGTGGTACCAAAATTTTTGTATTTGTCGCAGGCCACAACTTCCTATTGTAAGCTGTGAAAAAAAAATGTGAACAAGTGTGTCATACTAGGCAAAATATAGACCCTCGAATTATTCTAGTGTTGAGCTGGTCAGGCCTGACGAAGGAAGCTACCAAGAAACCGACCCGCTCCAGTACTCGCCGCCGGCCGCTCCGGCCTCGGCGACCACCCCAGCCCGTCCCCTCCTCCAGGCCATGGCCTCGCCCGCCCCCTCCGGCGGCCGTCCCCGCGCGCTGCGCTGGTTGGAGTCCAGCCCCTCCTCGGCGGAGGGGGGCTCCCCGCGCCGCCCTCCTCCCTCGTTTCGCGAGGTGCTCTGCTCCCCCTGCCCTGCGTCCCCCGCCTCAGCGCCCTTTCTTGGCGGTGACGCGCCCGCCCCCCGCGCCGGGCCGAGGTCCGAGATCCACCGGGTCCAGCGCGTGGACTCCCTTCCCGCCGACGGTGGCTGGGAGCTGCCGCGGTCCCGCAAGCGTCGGCTGGCCCGGCGGCGCCGACGCCCTTGACCTCGCCGCGACGGCCCTCGCCCGCCGCCCCCGCCTCCCTCCCAGGAGTGCCCTCGGTGCCTCGACCCCGCCCCGGACCACCGGCACTCTGAGTGCCGCCGCAACATGCAATGCCGTCGCTGCCGCTTCTTCGGGCATGTTGCCCGCCAGTGCATGCGTCCGTGCTCCCCAGCCTCCTCCTTCGACGCGTCCCTGACCAAGCGGCTCTGCGCCAGCTCTCCATCTCCCATCCATGCTGCTTCCGGCTCTTTTGGTGGTTCCCGGCCTGCGTCCTCCGGGTCCGGGTCCGCCACGCAATCGGCTGCCGCACCACTCCCCTCCTCGTCGCCTCGCCCTTCGTCGGATGCGCTGCCCTCTTCCACGTCGGCGTCGCGGTCCTCGGCCACACCCTCGCTGCCACGCGCTTCGCCTGCCTCCACTGACTCCCGTGTTTCCTTGATGTCGGGTCACCCTGCTCTCTGGCCGCCCGCTGCGGTCTGCTACCTGCTGCGTTCTCCGGCGGTCGCAGCTGCGGAGTTGGATCTTGAGCAGCGTGCCCTTCTGGCGGTGGTCGCGGGCGCTCGCTCCGGTGTCTCCCGTGCCGAGGTCCAGGCACTCCTCCAGGGCAGGTTCCATCTTGGGGAGGGCGCGCTCTCCGTCCACCCGCGCCGGGACGGCGAATTCCTCCTACGGTTCCGTGACACGGCTGACCGCACGCGCGTCGCCGCCGGGAACGTGAGCGGTCGCTTCCGGTTGCTGATCCTCCCTTGGAGCCGGCTGGCCGGGGGTGAGCCTGTGTCCGCGCGCTTCCACGTTCACATCGAGATGGTGGGCATCCCGGACCATGCCTGGGACCGCGCGTCGGCCGAGACGCTTCTCACGCCGTTCTGCGACATCGCCGAGCTTGCTCCGGAGACGGCGGACATGTCGGACATGTCGACCTTCTGCCTCTCCGCCTGGACTCTCAACCCCGACACCATCCCCCGCCTCTCCAAGCTGCTCCTCCCGACACCGGATGCGGCCTACGAGGACGCTGATCCCAACATGGTTACTCATTTTGGGCGCCCGCTCCTTCGTTTTCCTGTCTCCATCCACGTCTCTCGCTCCGAGGACTACAGGCTGCCTGCCGCGCCATCGTCACCGCCCAGCACCGGCAACGACGAGGCGTCCGCCCCTCCCTCGTCGCCGCCGGTGCCACCCCCATATCCGCGTCGGCATGACTTCCCCCAAGGTTCCGGCCGTGCCGCCCCGCGCCGCGGCAACCGCGAGGCCACACGTCGCCGCCACTTGCCGCCGCCGGCCCGCATCTGGTACGGCATGTTGGGGCCCTACCCCTCGGCCCGTACTGGTCCAGGTGGCCCCCCTGTGTTCAGTCGCGTGGTCTTTCCACCTCTGGACACGGCTGCCCCCCTGCTGCCCTTGGGCCCCTCCCCTGCTGCGTCTTTGGCCGCTTCCTCTCCTACGGGCCCTCCTACGTGCGCGGCCTATCCTGTCGCCCCCCCCAGGGGCCGCAGGCCCGCCTGACACCACGAGCTCCCCCACCTCGGACCCCCCCACTTGTGCCTATCGTCCAAGGAGTAGACAACGGGCAACTTGCCCTTGGTCAACTTGCTGGGTCTGATCCCTTGGGGGCACCGCCGTCTCCCATCGGTCCTCTGCCGCTGGACCCGGTCTGCTCCGCGCCTGCTGCGGATTCTCCAGCAGGCACGCGCGCGCCGTGCCAAAGGGTGCCATCCCCACCTGCCTCGCCCTCGGGCCTGCCCCCCGCCCAGGTCAGCCTTGAGGACCCCGCCACTTCCTTGCCCGGGGGGCCAATCGCCTCGCCTGCCCGGATCCGCTCTGCAGGGCGTGCCGCTGACTCTGATTCCGTCTCCCCCACCCCAGCCTGCTCAGGGGGCCCAGCCATGCAAACTCCTGTTCAAACGACCGCACCGGATGGTATGGCGACAGCTGGCGCGCTGCTTTCCATGCAGCCCATGCAGCGCATGCAACGACAAGACCACGCCCCGGACGTCGCCGATGCCAGCCCGGGCTCCTCTCAAGATGCAATCTTAAGCTTCATCCAGTCGGTGCAGAAAGATGTTACTCCCTTGCTACAGGCCCCGCCGCGTCGCCACCGGCATGAGATTCCAGACAACTTCACCCCCCGCCGAAGCGACCGGATCGCCAAGGCCGACCGCGGTCTAGACTCAGGAATGAAGGCCAAGCGTGTGCTTCTGCTTCGTCTTGGGCTATTGAAGGACGGAGATCCGGTGAACCCCGAGGCACTCGACAAGTACGCCAAGCTCTTCCAGTAGCCGCTCGATCCGGATGTGATCCAGGCGTTCGCCGAGTTCTATGGCTGGGTGTGGCCACCGCGCGGCCTGCCGCTAGCATCGACAGCCATTACGCCTGCCTAGGCCGCCCGTGCCTCCTTGCTTGTGCGTGGACCAGACCTTTGTCTATGGACCAGAACCTCAAAATTCTTTTTTGGAACGTCTGAGGCCTCAACTCGGGTGCCAAACGTACTGTCGTTCGCAGCGTCATGTCCTCCGACCTGCCTGCCATAGCTTGTCTGCAGGAAACCAAACTCGAGCTGATCACCATGCCCCTCGTCTCGGAGACCCTCGGGCCATCGTTTGACGCTTTTCACTTCTTGCCCGCGGTCGGCACTTGCGGTGGGATTCTGTTAGCCTGGCGCTCTTTCGAACTTACGATCTCCTCTCCGACCTTTGGGGCGCATCACATCACAGCCGTGGTATCCTCGCTCTACGGCGACCATCCCTTCTAGCTTACGGACGTCTACGGCCCGCAGTCCGATTCCGACAAGATGAACTTCCTGCAGGATCTTCAAGATGTCCGCGAGCTTTGCGCCGGCCCTTGGGTCCTTGGCGGCGACTTCAACATGATTGCGGCCGCCGCGGACAAAAACAACTCCAGGCTCAACATGCGCCTCTCGCTCCCGGCGCCTGGCGCGCCTCCATGCTCTCTCGGGGCGAACGTCTCGCCCTTGTCAGGCATGTGCTCTCCGCGATGCCGATCCACCTCCTCATGGCCATGGTGATCTGCCAACCCGTCCTCCGGCGTTTAAATCGCATAATCCGAGAGTTCCTTTGGCATGGCCGGCACGACGCCAATGGCGGCCACTGTTTGGTCAATTGGCAGCGGGTCTGCCGCCCGCTCGAGTATGGCGGCCTCGGGATCATGGACTTGCGCCGGTTCGGGCTGGCGCTTCGCACACGGTGGCTGTGGCTGCAGCGCACCGACTCCACATGCCCTTGGACGCATCTACAGCTGCCGGACGACGCGGAAGCCCGTGCGATTTTTCGGGCCTCCACCTTCTGGAGCATTGGCGATGGGAGATCTTGCCGCTTCTGGACTGACTATTGGCTAGACCGGGCATTCAATCTTGGAGCTTGCGCCGGCCGTCGCCTCGCTCGTGCCCCGCCGACGCCGCAGGACCCGCAGCCTAGTCGAGGGGCTGCACCAGCACGCATGGATTCAGGACATCCAGGGTGCCTTAACCCCTCTTGCCATGGCCGAGTACGTCGTTCTCTGGCGCCGCGTTAATCACATCGCCATCAACTTCACGGACCAGCCAGACCACCTCCGATGGCGATGGACGACGAATGGTTCCTACTTTGCGGCCTCCTGCTACTCCGCTCTCTTCGCTGGTTCAATTCGCGCGCCACACTGGGAGCTTACTTGGCGCTGCTGGGCACCGCTCCGAATCAAATTCTTCGCCTGGCTGGCGCTTCAAGATCGATGCTGGACCGCTGCCCGTCTGGCGCGACGCGGGCTGCCACATCACGCCTCGTGTCTCCTCTGCGACCAGGCCGGCGAGTCCATGGAGCATTTGCTTGTGGGATGCGCATTCTCGCGACAGGTGTGGCACGACTGCTTTAGCTGGTGCTATCCATCAGCTCTCGCGCCCGCGCCCTCCAACCTCTTCCTCGAGTGGTGGCACTCTACGACTCTGGCCACGCCGCTGGCGCACCGGAAAGGACTCTCTTCGCTTATCCTGCTGGTCGCCTGGTCCATCTGGAAACATCGCAACTCTTGCGTCTTCGACGGCGCCGCGCCATCTACATCCAAGCTGCTACATGACATCCAGGACGAGGCTCGCTCATGGGCCAGGGCTGGAGCCAAGGGTTTAGCACTCATCATACCATAGGCAAGGCCAATTTTCCTTGGGGCTGAGCATCCCCTAGTCTCTCCATGCTCAGGCTAGGTCCAGACGCCGTTCCCCGCGTACGCCCAGGCCTAGTTTTTCCATCCTTACCTGCTCTTGTACTGTAAACTCTTCTCCCTATCAATGAAAGATACGCAAGCTTTGCGTTTTCGCGAAAAAAAATGTCAAAAAAATGTCTTATATTAAGTTACAGAGGGAGCAGTTCTGTACCTTTGTGTGATTTTGGGAGTTTAACACTCTGTACATACTATATTGATGAAAAACTGCAACCAGCCCAGTGCTGTTGTACGAAGGAGTATGCGACATTTTCCATGTTTTGCAAATCTCTTTCACAATAGATTCTGACAAAGCAAATAAGCACCACATCATAAACCTAGTGATGTAAATGCACCAATAAGATCATGGGTTGGTTCCTTATTGGAAGCTTACATGCATGGGGAAAAACATGCAAAATCAGCTTTCAGTTGCGCCAGCTTCTTTTCAAAAACAGCCAGGTTCAATTCTTCTACTTCTTGCCCTACTTACTTTCCAGCCAACAATATGGGAAGACAACACATACTGCTTGCAAGGGAGCACATCTGGAAGTGCAGATATCTTGAGACACCCACCAATCTACTCTTCCTCGGCCTGGTACTCGTCATCATCGTCGTCGTCGTCGTCATC
The DNA here is from genome assembly GCF_018294505.1 of Triticum aestivum. NCBI lineage: Eukaryota > Viridiplantae > Streptophyta > Magnoliopsida > Poales > Poaceae > Triticum > Triticum aestivum. The sequence goes on from NC_057812.1 coordinate 686,620,981, forward strand.
ATATTCATCAACATCATCATCATCTTGAGTACTAGCAGTGTTACGGCCGAAGCTGTCCATCTCATACCTCCCATCATCCTCGTTGATGAACTCCAGACCATACACCGCATCCCTGTGCTTCACTACCAACCAGCGAAGCAGCCGGTCCTCCTTGTTTAGATAGTGCAGTTCCTTAGTAAAGGAAGGTGGAACCATCATGGTCATTTGTATAAGTTGACCCTGAAAGCACAACGGCAGCTTCAGCACATCAGCAAACCAGGAGACAACACACAATGCAATTTATCTGTTTAGACTTTATGCTGCAATGCTAGAGGCAAGGAAAAATGACAACGAACAACAACTGGAATTTAACACTACTTAATCAGGTGTATATCAGAACAATTCTCAAATGCACTGAGATGCATTCCATGTGCCTCCCAGATGCTTTGGCCATTTTTCTATGGGTGCTGTAATTTACTTTTCTCACTATTTGGTCCAAGGTTTATCGGAGAGTTGGGGGCTGACATTCTCAGGGTGCTGCATTACATTTTCAAACTGTTTGGTTGAAGGTTTTATCAAATAGTTGCGGAAAAAAATGTTTACACCCAGACTGCATCACTGCAATCCTTAGTCAGACTGACATAGCAGTCACTGTATGGTCGAAGTTGAGAAGTTATTTCAAAACAAAGCCTGAACTACAAACTTCAAAAGACGAGGATGTGTAATACAAGATATACTGGAAATGGTGTGTTCACAGTTTGTCAAAGTTAAAGCACATACCAATCGACCAACCACTGTTAATTATTCAGTAACTCGCGAACTAATCTCGCATGAGAAGGTAATGACTCAAGGTCAGATTCAATTACGAAAAGTGAGATTGCATGAAAAGATACAGTAACAAAAAAACATGGTATATAAGTGAGAAAGGATAGCCTGCACATCAAAGGAAAAAAAAATATAACCTCAATAATGATCCCTCAGAAGCCTGTACAGAAAGGAATCCGAGAAGGCATAATGCCTCCAAAGTTCTGTTCAAGAACATTAACAATATATTGTTTTGCTACACTCCCAATAGTCTTTGTGACAGTGATCAGCCCTTCTCCACTAAGATGCTTGTGCTGAAAGTGTTACAGGGTCTCAACCCGAAGATTGACAAAGCAGCCTTTATCGAGGTCAAGAATTTCAGGGGCTGAGGCCTCACGACATGTTCTGACTGAGCATCATGTCTCAGACAGGCTGACCATGGTGCAAAGATTGTTATAATGACAGGTGTGTTCAAGCAATGGGAAGAGTGAAACTTGTTCTCGATATAGATAGCAGAAGTACTATTGTCACTGAATAAAGCCCTTGAGCGCTTCCAGAAGAAGCAAGCAGTGTCATTCAGCTGCACGATAATATCGAGGATCTCCAAGGATATGGAGTAAAACAAGGTGCTGAAACCGTCTTGAGTACAAAGAATGTGGTCATGGACAGACTCATAACCATCACTGTGATAAGCTTGAACTTGCCGAGAATAAACTTGAAGAGGCGACATCGCTTCCAGTGATTCGAGGGGTCCGGGACGTGCCTGTGTGTTGGCCATTTGAACTGCCAAAGAAATTAACACCACTGAACCATGTGCGCCAGTGGAGGTGGGAGAAGCAGAGGTGTCAGCTAAGCTGGAGCTTATGGCGGCAGTGATATGTAAGCAAGCCTGATTGGTGAGCTTGCCGGAACTGTGGTTGGTGGCCAACGTGTGGCAGCCAAAAGGATCGTAAAAAGGGGTGAGCAGAAGGGCAATGCTACCACTTCATGACTCACATGAATCACTTACTGACTGGCCATTTTCCCCAAGAATACTTCCAAACCCCAGAATGTGAAAGATCGAACCGCTATACCCTTCTATTCAGTATTCAAAGCAAGCAGATCACAGTGCGAGCCACGCGACCAGTGCAATCCTGAGTTCTGATTTAAAACACTAACTGCGATCAATAGAATGATCTGATCCTAAACAAATTATTCACTAAAGCACTCTATCAACCACACCGAGGCCAATACCCACTAACATTCTAACAGCCAACGGCCAAACCTACTTGGGCATTTCATCGAGCATGTCAAAGGCACCACCCATCACCAAGACCCAAAACGGTAAAAGGCCTAAACGCTCATACCAACTTAAACATTTCTTCGTATACGCATCAGTCTAGCGAAGTGAATCAGATCGGCACCTCTCCGCGCTGTCACGAGGCACATCGCACGGGGAATACAAGGCTTTGATCAAGGAGCACAAATAAAGAGTGGCAAACCGGGGCAGACCTGGAAGTGGCGGCCGTCAAGCTTCCTGATGCCGTAGCCTAGGTGCACTTTGCCAAAGGATTTGAGCTCGGTGACAACGCCGTTGCGCTGGTAGGCGCGACCCGCCACCCGCGCCACAAGCTCCGCTATGGCCTCCTTGGTCACCATCGGTTTCACCATCAGCATGCAGTCATACAGCGGCATCTTCCCCGCAACTCCTCTTTGCCTCTCCCTCGGCGAGCCTGTACCTCGCGCTCACTGGTTCTCTAAAATGCACCGATATGGATACGTGTATCAGTATGAGGCCGATACGGATATGTAAATTTGGAATTTTTGAAAAGCGCCAATATGGGGATTCATTTTAATATTTTTAATTCACAAAAAAGTATAGAAGCTAGGATCAGAACAGCTGATTACCTTGTTTGCTCTACTGTGGATGCCGAAGCAGCCCAAGCCCCTCCCACTGACAATGTTGATGCCCTGTTCCAACTCCAAGTTCAAAAGGGGTAGAATTAGATTTTAGCAAGTGTAAAATGAATATAAAGCATCAAATCAAATCACTAGTTAGTTGTACATCTATCATGGCATAACACGAATGGCAGAACCTGAAAATCAGTCAGCTAACACGCAAAAGGAGAAACAATCAAACGGTAATATTTTAGGTCTGACTGTTAAAATGAACAACACAGCATAACAGTACCACTACATTCCCAATCATAAACAAGATTTGGGATGTCTATCATGACAACAATACCACTAGTACTAATGTGTGCACCGATTTCGGCAAGTATAACTAAGACAAAGCTTCTGCTCTCTCGTTACTGCTAAGCTTTGGTTTCAGGTGCAGATAATACAACTTAATCTTTTTCCTTTTCATATATCGTCAATCATTTCTGCAGGTTTCACTGCTAACATGTTTAAACCAAAGCATATCCTCGTCTAAAAAAAATCAAGCTACAACTTGTAAACATTTGGCCCTACAAGCATATCACAAACGCCTATCAAGCAAAATCCTCTAAACATGCTGCACTCCAAAAATCAAGCAAGCACTCATCAAAAAATAATCATCGTTATATATATCCTCACAATATCAGATCTACAGCAAGTACCCATCCAATACAAAAATCAGGAAGGGAAAAAGATTGAGGAGGGTGGAAGGAGGGAGGGGGGGATGAGGGAGGAGGGAAGAGGAAGGACGAAGGAGTGGTGGCTACCTGCTGCGTGCTGCTCCAGGGAGGGAGGCGCTGCTGGTCGGATGGAGGGGGCCGCTGCTGGGCTCCTGTACCGGCGGCGGGGCAGCGGAGGCTTCGGCCGGCAGTGGCGGCGGCGGCGGCGGCGGCGGCGGGGAACCCTATACCTGTCGCGCTCGGGAAGGACTCTTGGGGAAGGGAGGCTCGCTTAAGGGCAGAGATCATCAGGCATTCAAACGCGCCATCCAACGGACATCATCCATCCATCCCACACTTGACGAACCAGGCATCCAGCCCAGTACAACCGAAACAAAGTTCAGTTTTTCAGCCTGTTTCCAGTCACTAAAAAAATGCAAATCCTTCCCTCTGATCCGTTTTAAGATGTACTCCGTACGTACTAAAGCTGCGACAAGTAATATGAATCGCAAGGAGTAGCATTTTTCCAGTCAGTTACCAATGCGAACATCATTTTTTTTTTTACAAATTGCAGCATTGTATCCGTATAATGCAAGTGATTAGTATTTTTCAATTAGTTAACAAACAGTTTTCCAGTTAACAGAAAACAGCGAGGAAGCTCTTTTACTGCTGAGATACACTCCCTCCGTTCCTAATTATAAGTCTTTTTTAGATATTTCAATATAGACTACATATGAATGTATGTAGATATACTCCCTTCGTTTCTAAATATTTGTCTTTTTAAAGATTTCAACAAGTGACTACATACAAAGAAAAATGAGTGAATCTACACTCTAAAATATGTCTATATGCATCCGTATGTGGTAGTCCATTTGAAATATCTAAAAAGACAAATATTTAGAAACGGATGTAGTACTTTACAGTGTAGTTTACTCATTTTACTCCGTATGTAGTTCATATTAGAATCTTTAAAAAGACTTATATTTAGGAACGAAGGGAGGGGAGTATAACCTACACAATAGGTTCGAACAACATCAGTTTTTCAGTCAGTTAACAAACAATAGAATTTTACTACTGAGATACGCAACAGTTTTTCAGTCAGTTTTACTACTGTGATAAGCAGTAGTTTTCCAATTAACAAACAACAACAGTTTTAGTACTGAGATAAGCAGTAGTTTTTCTGTCAGTCAACAAACATTAGTAGTTTTTCAGCAGGATCTTTCATGTGTACTTCCATTGCATAAACATGAGCAGAGATAAGCTAGTACAATTTAGACAAATAATGAATCGAAAAATTGCAGAGAAGCAACTCTTGTGTAAAACACTTTTCTTAACAGACAACGAGCCACTTATGATTGAAATTCAGAAGCTCTTGTACAATTTAAGAACAAAGTGCTATTACTGAAACAATGATTCAAGTTTAGAAATTTGGCCATTTCACTTGTACAATTAGGTCACGAATACTCACGCCTAATAATTAGAGGTACACGCGAGAGTTTTCCTAGAGTTTGTGTGTGTGTGTGTGGGGGGGGGGGGGGTGCAACAACCTCCTTTGGCCCCCATGAGTATTCTAGGATGCCCTTGAATAGTATGTTTGCAATACAGAGCTGAAACGCAACACTTTTCATTTTTGACTGAACTGCACAACACCAGAATGTAGTGTCCTTTAAGACAATAGCTTTCTTCATGCCAAGAATAGAAGATTCACATGATGCAGTAATGAATAAAAATAATCTGAGTACATATTGTCCTGGTTAGTGTTCTTGGCAAGAGTTAACCAAGGTTTTTCTATGGGCATAGTGGTAGTATTATGGTAGTTTTAGTGAACATGGTGAGAGTAAGTTATGTAGACATCATGCTTCTTAGGTTTAATTATGTTGTTGTATGTTCTGTGCTTAAGAGTGCAATTTTTTTACTACAATGACATCGTAATGTAGGTGTTGTTTGTTGTTGTATTATTGGTGAATACTCGCGGCCGCGGTAAACTCCATGGCTTTGAAGCCCCATTTTGGCTAATATTTTTGTCTCATTACACTATCTTTGACTTCCTGATGCATCTTTTTCCCTAGCTAAATTGCCGTACTCACTTGGCAGTCCCAAATTGATGTTCTGGACTCTTCGTATTCAGTTTAAGCAAGTATGGTGCTCAATGTTTTTCTATTGGTCTCTACGCAAACAAATAGATGACAATTCATCAAGTGTCTTTACTATTCATATTCACCACTAATATTTTATATTTTATCTTTTTTTGCTTAAACTTTCATAGGTGTAGCCTGCAAGCTTAACAAAATGGATTCGGATTTCAGAGTCGATTCATGCATTGGATTGTTATTTGGGGTCAACTGACTGTTTTAAGATCATAACTGTAGCTAGACTGACTATATGCATATGCAACGTCAAAAGCAGATGGTTCTCCTAACAACAGATTAAATGGAAAATCAATAAACATTGGAATAGATAATGTCAGAAACATACTGAGGTATGGGATGTGGGATCACACGAAGTGTGATAGAGGCAGTGGCGATTCCACTAGGTGGGCCTCAATAGGCTTAAGCCTACCCTCCAAATATCCTATTTCAGCTAAGCATACTACTTGACAATTTTACTCAGGTGTTTAACATGTAAATTGCAATGCATCTGCTAATCAGACTTAGAAACTTGATGTTTTGAGCCTACCCTTCAGTTTCGTGCTAGATTCGCCACTGGATAGAGGTGTATGCAGACATGGGTCAGCCTATGTAGTTTTCATGTCACATATCACTTCTAATATAGTGACGCGAGGATGGCAACTTTAGTTGTTAAGCATGGCAACTTTCTTTTTAGATGGCATGTTGTAGTTTTTTTGGGTTTGTTTTTTATTTTCAGATGGCAATTTTAGTTGTAAAAAACGCCAGGGCCAGAGTGCTTCGTGCCACACGTGTGGCACTTATAATTTAGGTTAATTTGTAGTTGGTATTTCTTAATGTGGTAGTTTTTTTGGTTTCTTCAAACAATTATGAACTGAAGCATGCATCTCTAACTATTGTTTCTGTGTCTATTTTTCCACTACAAATTTACTATCTCCTAGCTTTGCCACTTTGGGGACATTTCATTAAACTGGGCGTTAACCACCTACTCTAATCAGAGATCAGGTGCTACCACACATTACATGCTAGCATTCATCAAAAAACACATTTAAATGTTTCAAGAATTTTCCAAAAAAAATTGTGAGTGTTCACAAGACATGCAATGTTGAGGATATCACTTATCGTTAGCGTCTCGTTCGGCTGGGGATTAGAGATTAATAGGAAAATCCAAAGATTAATCAATTTTATTGGTTGACTATTAATCGTCTATTTTTTTACAAATCTTTGGTTCCCAGCATTAAAATATGATATATTCAACACAAAAACAATATGGGACTGAAGTATTACCATGATTCCTTGCCTTTGAATCTTTGTACAATGACAAACAATATAGGACAACAACACATATTACATAACAAGGTACACAAAAAGCAAATAAACATAGTTCTTGCACACACAGTGCTAGAAATATGCCCGACTTATCGGTAGATTCCCGATAAATCACTTGTCAGAGCAATAAATCGGCCCAATGATAAATGGCGAGATATGGCATAATCTTATCGGTCACCCACCGAGTAGCGATAAATCGATGAATCACCGATATTTTGAATAGTGGTATCTACCAATTGTAAAGATTTCAAATCCAAATTTGAAACACACAAGAAGAAACAAAAAAAAAAGAGACAAAATCAACGTGAATAGTGTCACGGAGAGACAAAAGCCAAAATGGCACTATTCACTTGTGTGTGTTTTGACCCTTGGATCTCATATCGATGACTAACCTTGCACTGGAGCACCTGAGCTTAGGCGCTCGCGTAGCACTTGATAATCGTAATCAGAGAGGTTTTCATACGACTTGCTAATCCATGATGACACTGCTACACTGGTCACATGGATCCAGCTTGGTGTATTTCTCTTTTCTTTCCCTTTATAATTTCTTCATCTTTGTGCTTGATGTACATTGCTAACTTGGGAGGTTACAAACTTTTGCAAACTGGAGGTGTCACATTGCTTCTTATACTTTGACCATCATTGCACTGAACGGAGCTGCCTGTTTGCGCAGTGCGTGCCCATGTTGCTGGTTCCAAGGTTCCTACTGGTTCACACGTAAACAGAATCAAAGAAAACAAGCTAATATGCACAATCTGAATACTGAAACAACAGTAAATCATGTGCATGCTCAACCAAATAAAGTTAAGTCTAATACAATCTTAGCAGTGAATCATATAGCGGCGGCAAGTCTACCATAATATGCGTACATATATGTGGAGATTAGCGGTGATAGCTCATATAGCGGCGGCAAGTCGACCACGTGTTTTTCAAAAAAAAAAAGTCGACCACGTCTGGCCTAGAGAATCGGGATAGAATTATTTTTTTAAATCTCTCGAACATAATGGGTTTACTCATAATTGATGACAAATATCTTCACCAGTAACCTTTTTTGTATTACAATATTTTCAAACATTCTATTAACTCTCTTATGTTAGTAAATTATTCAAAAATTATTCATTTTATTGATTTTTTTCTAAGACGAATGATAATTTGTTTCACATGATAATAGTACCTGTGTTGCACGTGCACACTTACTAGTTCAAACCTAATAATTAGGAGTACATTCAACAGTTTTTCTATAGTAGAGGGGCAATCCAAAATACTATCTAACGAACTAGCATGCTAGAACAGATAATCATCATCACAAGGTGGAGCCATCATGAGATGGCTAATGGAACTGATCATGCCATTGCTCTCTTGAACCTCCAAATTTGCTCCTTTGTTGTTTTCATACTTGTTCACTTGTACTTGAGGCTCCACATCATCTATTTTGTTTTGTTGCACAACATCCTTTTTCTTGTGTTGCTGCCAATGAAAAATGCCTATGATTTGTTCATCGGTCAAACTAAGTCAACGTGGTAAAAATCTGATTTTGGACGAAACTTATTCGGGTTTGAGACTTGAAGGACCAAATGTCTACCAAAAAATATTGAGGGACCAAGTCTATACTTTTGGGAAATTTGAGGGACTAAAACATACTTTTCTCTATTATCTATTGTTAAGTGCACATGAGTGATATTATTAATTGCAGCTCTTATCTTGAGTTAACACAACTTTTGACCACGTCTACATATTGTGATATGGTAAACGTTTGCGAACGGTGCGCCGGCCGAACGCTCGGCCGGTCACGCGTCCGCGCAAGCGCTACTCGGTCACAGTTCCTTTTTTCTTCCTTTTGTCGCTCATCTCTCTCTCCTTCTCTGCTTTGTTCTTAGGCCCCCATTGTTGCCATTGCCGCCTGCAGGCCTCCTAGGACGTCGCGGCCATGGGAATCAGCCGATCCGGCCGCCCTCGTCCGGATCTGCTCGGATTCGTGCCACCGGAGCTTTGCCTGCCTTGTCAGACCCAACCACGTCCGAGCTGAACCGACCACACGCGGAGCTGCAACGCAAACCGTTGAACCTTCTTCCTTCCAGAACGGCACCGCAGCGATGATGGCCATGGACGGGAGTGGGAGCTCGGTGGAGCAACAGCAAAGTAGCTGTGAAAATGGTTGTAGCAAATTCCAATGCCGGTTGTAGAAAAACCAACTATGGTTGCATCGAAACGGTGTCATTGTCATCGCGGGGTTCGCAACTAAGACAATAAGTTTGAAGCTTTTTTCAATGCCGGTTGTAGCTTTTGTAACCGCCGGTTGCAGCTTTTCGTTTGTCGTCCATGACTTACGGCTCCACAGTTGAAGCTTTTTTCATCGTCGGATGAAGCTTTTTTCTCACTGATTGTAACTTTTTTGGTCGTTCATAGTTTTCCATCGTACGAGTTGAAACTTTTTTCATAGCCAGTTGAAGCGTTTTTCGTCAACGATTGTAGCTTTTTCCATCGTCGGTTGCAGCACTGCGCATCTTCCCCGGCGTTTGATTTTTTTGTTGTGAGCGGGGGATGAGCCCCAACAAGCACACCGCTGAGCACGCCGATGAGCTCTGGTCGTCGCTACCGGAGCTACAACGGTTGCCACGGAAGCTACAACCGCAGGGGTGGGCTGTTGCATGGGTGAAGCCGGTCATGAGGACGGTCACCGAGGGCTGGGACCAGCGACCAGGGCGGCCGGCGAAGACGTCCGGCGAGGGTGGCACGAGAGACGAGGGGGGCAGGCGAGGGGGCGGCGATAAGGGAGAACGCACGCGACCGGCGAGATGGGGTTCCTTTTCTTGTACGCGCTCGCGAGAGGAAGAAGATGATCTGGTTGGATAAAGATCCAATGGCTGACGGGCCGATCTGACGGCTAGGGTACGACCGGCCAAAAATATTCGGCCGGCGCACCGGCGCCCAGCATCGCCCTTGTGATATACAGTCCAGCATCACCGTGTTGCTGCTATATCTTTGTGATACGATTTGATAGGATACGTATCTATCTCAATCTGTAAATTTGATACTGAGTGATCCATTGTAATCTTTGATTGATTGTTGCACCAACCAACGCTGTAAATGGAAGGAGAAGGCACACAAGCATATCACGGCAAATCAGTGTTTCAAACTCAAACATCCGACCATCATCTCCCACCCGCTCCTTACTAAAACTAGTAGAATGCCCCTACGTTGCCACGGGCTTCTGAAATATTTTGGTGAAGTTATATAAATATAATGTATGCTAAATTTTACAGGTAGAGACAATATAACATGATCACAATTGTATAAAAATTGAAGTCCACTAAAAATGGCAAATTGACAATATATACATATAAAATGACGATTCAACTAAAAGCCATGTCTGGCAAGCTATCTAAAAAAATCTATCCACCGCCTCACCACTCCATAACCACCTACAACTCCAGATCTAGATGGAGGGTTCGTGGATAAGCTTGATGCGGCGACAAACATATGGAGACATTGGATTTGGGTGATGCAAACCGATAATAAAACACAGGAGTAAATTACATAAAACAATCATTTTGAAGGCTAGGTTTGCAGAAAACACTATGTTACATTTTTGTTGCAGAAAGCGCCATGTCTACCGAAATCTTTTTGCAAATAACACTGATCGGCGGATTTGCCTCGGCTGAGCATGTTTATGACAGATGGGGGCCGCCAGTCAAGCTGACATGGCACCACTTAACATCTCACATATAATGGCGATAATTGGTAATGTTATCATCATGTGTGACCCTGTGGGGTCCACCTATCATTGAAAGAAAAAAACTGGTTTGTCATCCACCAATGTACCGCACCAAATCAAGTCCACCACCCCGCCGCCGCCCGTCCCGCTGCCGGCCGAGGAAAAGTCCCCACAGCCGCATGCACCACCATCCTTCCCATGCTCCCGCACCGACCCCTTCCTCGTCCTCTCCGCCCTCTCTGCCGCGCACTTGGACTCTACGGTCTCTGCTCCTGGTGGCGCCGGCGCTGGAGCCATCCGCCTCCGCGTGTTCTTCGGAGGGCCATAACTACTCTGCCTTGCCACGGAAGCAGGGGACTCCATAGCCGTGCGCCTCATCTTGCGCTGGTAGCCGCACCTTCTGCCGGTTCTTGACCCTGAGGCAGTGGTGCTGGAAGCTGAGCAGTGCGTACCATTGCACGCGACTGCTGCGTGGGGCGACTGAGAGAGGTGAGGAGGATTGGGCAGGAGGCGCTCGAGGCGTGCAATGCGTGACAAGAGTGGGAGCGCGGCTCTTGGCGCAGAATGCGGCGGCGCGCTCCTGCTCCTCCTTCCTGCGGTTTGGACGCTTCCGTCCCTTGCGGGAGATGGGCTTAAGGAGGGGCGGCCTTCCACCACGCGCCGAGGACGCCGTGAGCGCGCTCCAGGATGACTGCATCGCCGGAGGTTGCAGATGACAAGGAGTGGGCACAGAGGTCGTGGCAGGGGCTGCCGCCCGTCTGTTGGGGAACGTAGCAGAATTTTAAAATTTTCTACGCATCACCAAGATCAATCTATGGAGTCATCTAGCAACGAGGGAGAGGGGAGTGCATCTACATACCCTTGTAGATCGCGCGCGGAAGTGTTCAAGAGAACGGGGTTGATGGAGTCGTACTCGTCATGATCCAAATCACCGATGACCTAGCGCCGAACGGACGTCACCTCCGCGTTCAACACACGTATGGTTGGGAAGACGTCTCCTCCAACTTGATCCAGCAAGGGGGAAGGAGAGGTTGATGGAGATCCAGCAGCACGACGGCGTGGTGGTGGAAACTACGACGATCTCGGCAGGGCTTCGCCGAGACCTGCGAGAAGGAGAGGTGTCACGGGAGGGAGAGGGAGGCGCCAGGGGTTAGGGTGCGGCTGCCCTCCCTCCCCCCACTATTTATAGGACCCCTAGGGGGGCGCCGGCCCTAGGAGATGCCATCTCCAAGGGGGGGCGGCGGCCAAGGGGGGTGGAGTGCCCCCCAAGCCAAGTGGGGCGCCCCCACCCCTAGGGTTTCCAACCCTAGGCGCGGGGAGGCCCATGGGGGGGGGGGAGCGCACCAGCCCATTTGGGGCTGGTTCCCCTCCCATTTCAGCCCATGGGGCCCATCAGGATAGGTGACCCCACCCGGTGGACCCCCGGGACCCTTCCGGTGGTCCCGGTACAATACCGATTACCCCGAAAACCTTCCCGATGGACGAAACTTGACTTCCTATATATAAATCTTCACCTCCGGACCATTCCGGAACTCCTCGTGACGTCCGGGATCTCATCCGGGACTCCAAACAACTTTCGGGTTACCATATACTAATATCTCAACAACCCTAGCGTCACCGAACCTTAAGTGTGTAGACCCTATGGGTTCGGGAGACACGCAGACATGACCGAGACGACTCTCCGGTCAATAACCAACAGCGGGATTTGGATACCCATGTTGGCTCCCACATGCTCCTCGATGATCTCATCGGATGAACCACGATGTCGAGGATTCGATCAATCCCGTATACAATTCCCTTTGTCAATCGGTACGTTACTTGCCCGAGACTCGATCGTTGGTATCCCAATACCTCGTTCAATCTCGTTACCGGCAAGTCACTTTACTCGTACCGTAATGCATGATCCCGTGATCAACCACTTGGTCACATTGAGCTCATTATGATGATGCATTACCGAGTGGGCCCAGAGATACCTCTCCGTCATACGGAGTGACAAATCCCAATCTCGATTCGTGCCAACCCAACAGACACTTTCGGAGATACCCGTAGTGTACCTTTATAGTCACCCAGTTACGTTGTGACGTTTGGCACACCCAAAGCACTCCTACGGTATCCGGGAGTTGCACAATCTCATGGTCTAAGGAAATGATACTTGACATTTGGAAAAGCTATAGCAAACGAACTACACGATCTTTGAGCTATGCTTAGGATTGGGTCTTGTCCATCACATCATTCTCCTAATGATGTGATCCCGTTATCAATGACATCCAATGTCCATAGTCAGGAAACCATGACTATCTTTTGATCAATGAGCTAGTCAACTAGATGCTCACTAGGGACGTGTTGTGGTCTATGTATTCACACATGTATTATGATTTCCGGATAACACAATTATAGCATGAACAATAGACAATTATCATGAACAAAGAAATATAATAATAACCATTTTATTATTGCCTCTTGGGCATATTTCCAACAGTCTCCCACTTGCACTAGAGTCAATAGTCTAGTTACATTGTGATGAATCGAACACCCATGCAGTTCTGGTGTTGATCATGTTTTGCTCTAGGGAGAGGTTTAGTCAAGGATCTGCCACATTCAGGTCCGTATGTACTTTACAAATATCCATGTCTCCATTTTGAACACTTTCACGAATGGAGTTGAAGCGACGCTTGATATGCCTGGTCTTCCTGTGAAACCTGGGCTCCTTGGCAAGGGCAATAGCTCCAGTGTTGTCACAGAAGAGAGTCATCAGGCTCGACGCATTGGGTATGACTCCTAGGTCGGTAATGAACTCCTTCACCCAGATTGCCTCTTGTGCTGCCTCCGAGGCTGCCATGTACTCCGCTTCACATGTAGATCCCGCCACAACGCTTTGCTTGCAACTGCACCAGCTTACTGCCCCACCATTCAAAATATACACGTATCCGGTTTGTGACTTAGAGTCATCCAGATCTGTGTCGAAGTTAGCATCGATGTAACCCTTTATGACGAGCTCTTCGTCACCTCCATAAATGAGAAACATATCCTTAGTCCTCTTCAGGTACTTCAGGATATTCTTGACCGCTGTCCAGTGTTCCATGACGGGATTACTTTGGTACCTTACGGCAAGGTTTACATCAGATCTGGTACACAACATAGCATACATGATAGACCCTATGGCCGAGGCATAGGGGACGACACTCATCTTTTCTCTATCTTCTGCCGTGGTCGGGCATTGAGCCGTGCTCAATCTCGTACCTTGCAATACAGGCAAGAACCCTTTCTTTGACTGATCCATATTGAACTTCTTCAATATCTTGTCAAGGTACGTACTCTGTGAAAGACCAATGAGGCGTCTCGATCTATCTCTATAGATCTTGATGCCTAATATGTAAGCAGCTTCTCCAAGATCCTTCATTGAAAAACACTTGTTCAAATAGGCCTTTATGCTTTCCAAGAATTCTATATCATTTCCCATCAACAGTATGTCATCCACATACAATATGAGAAATGCTACAGAGCTCCCACTCACTTTCTTGTAAATGCAGGCTTCTCCATAAGTCTGCATAAACCCAAACGCTTTGATCATCTCATCAAAACGAATGTTCCAACTCCGAGACGCTTGCACCAGCCCATAAATCGAGCGTTGGAGCCTGCACACCTTGTCAGCATTCTTAGGATCGACAAAACCTTCCGGTTGCATCATATACAATTCTTCCTTAAGGAAACCATTAAGGAATGCCGTTTTGACGTCCATTTGCCATATCTCATAATCATAGAATGCGGCAATTGCTAACATGATTCGGACGGACTTCAGCTTCGCTACGGGTGAGAAAGTCTCATCGTAGTCAACCCCTTGAACTTGTCGATAACCCTTAGCGACAAGCTGAGCTTTATAGATGGTTACATTACCATCCGCGTCTGTCTTCTTCTTAAAGATCCATTTATTTTCTATGGCCCACTGATCATCGGGAAAGTCAGTCAAAGTCCATACTTCGTTTTCATACATGGATCCTATCTCGGATTTCATGGCTTCCAGCCATTTGTCGGAATCTGGGCCCACCATTGCTTCTTCATAGTTCGAAGGTTCACCGTTGTCTAACAACATGATTTCCAGGACAGGGTTGCTGTACCACTCTGGTGCGGAACGTGTCCTTGTGGACCTACGAAGTTCTGTAGCAACTTGATCTGAAGTTTCATGATCATCATCATTAACTTCCTCTCTAGTCGGTGCAGGCACCTCTGGAACATTTTTTTGAGCTGCGCCACTTACCGGTTCAAGAGGTAATACTTCATCGAGTTCTACTTTCCTCCCACTCATTTCTTTCGAGAGAAACTCTTTCTCTAGAAAGGATCCATTCTTGGCAACAAAGATCTTGCCTTCGGATCTGAGGTAGAAGGTATACCGAATAGTTTCTTTAGGGTATCCTATGAAGACGCATTTTCTGACTTGGGTTCGAGCTTTTCAAGTTGAAGTTTCTTGACATAAGCATCGCATCCCCAAACTTTTAGAAACGACAGCTTAGGTTTCTTCCCAAACCATAATTCATACGGTGTGCTCTCAACGGATTTTGACGGAGCCCTATTTAAAGTGAATGCAGCAGTCTCTAAAGCATAACCCCAGAATGACAACGGTAAATCGGTAAGAGACATCATAGATCGCACCATATCCAATAGAGTGCGATTACGACGTTTGGACACACCATTACGCTGAGGTGTTCCAGGCGGCGTGAGTTGTGAAACTATTCCACATTTCCTTAAGTGTGTGCCAAATTCGTGACTCAAGTATTCTCCCCCACGATCTGATCGCAAGAACTTGATTTTCCTGTCACGTTGATTCTCGACCTCACTCTGAAATTCCTTGAACTTTTCAAAGGTCTCAGACTTGTGTTTCATTAAGTAGACATAACCATATCTACTCAAGTCATCAGTGAGGGTGAGAACATAACGATAGCCACCGCGAGCCTCAACACTCATTGGACTGCACACATTAGTATGTATGATTTCCAATAAGTTGGTTGCTCGCTCCATTGTTCCTGAGAACGGAGTCTTGGTCATTTTACCCATGAGGCATGGTTCGCACGTGTCAAATGATTCGTAATCAAGAGACTCCAAAAGTCCATCTGCATGGAGCTTCTTCATGCGTTTGACACCTATGTGACCAAGGCGGCAGTGCCACAAGTATGTGGGACTATCATTATCAACCTTACATCTTTTGGTATTCACACTATGAATATGTGTAATATTACGCTCGAGATTCATTAAGAATAAACCATTCACCAGCGGAGCATGACCATAAAACATATCTCTCATATAAATAGAACAACCATTATTCTCGGATTTAAATGAGTAGCCATCTCGAATTAAACGAGATCCTGATACAATGTTCATGCTCAAAGCTGGCACTAAATAACAATTATTAAGGTTTAAAACTAATCCCGTAGGTAAATGTAGAGGCAGTGTGCCGACGGCGATCACATCGACCTTGGAACCATTCCCGACGCGCATCGTCACCTCGTCCTTCGCCAGTCTCCGCTTATTCCGCAGCTCCTGCTTTGAGTTGCAAATGTGAGCAACCGCACCGGTATCAAATACCCAGGAGCTACTATGAGTACTGGTAAGGTACACATCAATTACATGTATATCACATATACCTTTAGTGTTGCCGGCCTTCTTTTCCGCTAAGTATTTGGGGCAGTTCCGCTTCTAGTGACCACTTCCCTTGCAATAAAAACACTCAGTCTCAGGCTTGGGTCCATTCTTTGACTTCTTCCCAGCAGCTTGCTTACCGGGCGCGGCAACTCCCTTGCCGTCCTTCTTGAAGTTCTTTTTACCCTTGCCTTTCTTGAACTTAGTGGTTTTATTCACCATCAACACTTGATGTTCCTTTTTGATTTCCACCTCCGCTGATTTCAGCATTGAATATACCTCAGGAATGGTCTTTTCCATCCCCTGCATATTGAAGTTCATCACAAAGCTCTTGTAGCTCGGTGGAAGCGACTGAAGGATTCTATCAATGACCGCGTCATCCGGGAGATGAACTCCTAGCTGAGTCAAGCGGTTATGCAACCCAGACATTTTGAGTATGTGCTCACTGACAGAACTATTTTCCTCCATCTTAGAACTGAAGAACTTGTCGGAGACTTCATATCTCTCGACCCGGGCATGTGCTTGGAAAACCATTTTCAGCTCTTCGAACATCTCATATGCTCCGTGTCTCTCAAAACGCTTTTGGAGCGCCGGTTCTAAGCTGTAAAGCATGCTGCACTGAACGAGGGAGTAATCATCAGCACGTGACTGCCAAGCGTTCATAAAGTCTTGGTTCTCTGGGATGGGTGCGTCACCTAGCGGTGCTTCTAGGACATAATATTTCTTGGCAGCTATGAGGATGATCCTCAGGTTCCGGACCCAGTCCGTATAGTTGCTGCCATCATCTTTCAGCTTGGTTTTCTCTAGGAACGCGTTGAAGTTGAGGGCAACATTAGCGTGGGCCATTTGATCTACAAGACATAGTGTAAAGATTTTAGACTAAGTTCATGATAATTAAGTTCATCTAATCAAATTATTCAATGAACTCCCACTCAGATAGACATCCCTCTAGTCATCTAAGTGAAACATGATCCGAGTCAACTAGGCCGTGTCCGATCATCACGTGAGACGGACTAGTCAACATCGGTGAACATCTTCATGTTGATAGTATCTTCTATACGACTCATGCTCGACCTTTCGGTCTTCCGTGTTCCGAGGCCATGTCTGTACATGCTAGGCTCGTCAAGTCAACCTAAGTGTATTGCGTGTGTAAATCTGGCTTACACCCGTTGTATTCAAACGTTCGAATCTATCACACCCGATCATCACGTGGTGCTTCGAAACAACGAACCTTCGCAACGGTGCACAGTTAGGGGGAACACTTTCTTGAAATTATTACGAGGGATCATCTTATTTAAGCTACCGTTGTTCTAAGCAAATAAGATGCAAAACATGATAAACATCACATGCAATCAAATAGTGACATGATATGGCCAATATCATTTGCTCCTTTTGATCTCCATCTTCGTGGCTTCATGATCATCGTTGTCACCGGCATGACACCATGATCTCCATCATTTGCTGCCAAATCAAGATAAGACTAGTAACGACACGCAAATTGACAATATCCACGCCCACAACTGCTTTGTGTTCTACTCGTGCATAGAAACTACGCATAGACCTAGCTCATGATGCCATTGTTAGGGAACGTAGCAGAATTTTAAAATTTTCTACGCATCACCAAGATCAATCTATGGAGTCATCTAGCAACGAGGGAGAGGGGAGTGCATCTACATACCCTTGTAGATCACGCGCGGAAGCGTTCAAGAGAACGGGGATGATGGAGTCGTACTCGTCGTGATCCAAATCACCGATGACCTAGCGCCAAACAGACGACACCTCCGCGTTCAACACACGTACGGTTGGGAAGACGTCTCCTCCAACTTGATCCAGCAAGGGGGAAGGAGAGGTTGATGGAGATCCAGCAGCACGACGGCGTGGTGGTGGAAACTACGGCGATCTCGGCAGGGCTTCGCCGAGCACTTGGAGAAGGAGAGGTGTCACGGGAGGGAGAGGGAGGCGCCAGGGGTTAGGGTGCAGCTGCCCTCCCCCCCCCCCCCACTATTTATAGGACCCTTAGGGGGGGCGCCGACCCTAGGAGATGCCATCTCCAAGGGGGGCGGCGGCCAAGGGGGGTGGAGTGCCCCCCAAGCCAAGTGGGGCGCCCCCACCCCTAGGGTTTCCAACCCTAGGCGCAGGGGAGGCCCATGGGGGGGGCGCACCAGCCCTCTGGGTCTGGTTCCCCTCCCACTTAAGCCCATGGGGCCCTCCGGGATAGGTGGCCCCACCCGGTGGACCCCCGGAACCCTTCCGGTGGTCCCGGTACAATACCGATTACCCCGAAAACCTTCCCGATGGCCGAAACTTGACTTCCTATATATAAATCTTCACCTCCGGACCATTCAGGAACTCCTCGTGACATACGGGATCTCATCCGGGACTCCGAACAACTTTCGGGTTACCGTATACTAATATCTCAACAACCCTAGCGTCACCGAACCTTAAGTGTGTAGACCCTACGGGTTCGGGAGACACGCAGACATGACCGAGACGACTCTCCGGTCAATAACCAACAGAGGGATCTAGATACCCATGTTGGCTCCCACATGCTCCTCGATGATCTCATCGGATGAACCACGATGTCTAGGATTCGATCAATCCTGTATACAATTCCCTTGTCAATCAGTACGTTACTTGCCCGAGACTCGATCGTCGGTATCCCAATACCTCGTTCAATCTCGTTACCGGCAAGTCACTTTACTCATACCGTAATGCATGATCCCGTGATCAACCACTTGGCCACATTGAGCTCATTATGATGATGCATTACCAAGTGGGCCCAAAGATACCTCTCCGTCATACGGAGTGACAAATCCCAGTCTCGATTCGTGCCAACCCAACAGACACTTTCGGAGATACCCGTAGTGTACCTTTATAGTCACCCAGTTACGTTGTGATGTTTGGCACACCCAAAGCACTCCTACGGTATCCGGGAGTTGCACAATCTCATGGTCTAAGGAAATGATACTTGACATTCGGAAAAGCTATAGCAAACGAACTACACGATCTTTGAGCTATGCTTAGGATTGGGTCTTGTCCATCACATCATTCTCCTAATGATGTGATCCTGTTATCAATGACATCGAATGTCCATAGTTAGGAAACCATGACTATCTTTTGATCAACGAGCTAGTCAACTAGAGGCTCACTAGGGACGTGTTGTGGTCTATGTATTCACACATTTATTATGATTTCCGGATAACACAATTATAGCATGAACAATAGACAATTATCATGAACAAAGACATATAATAATAACCATTTTATTATTGCCTCTAGGGCATATTTCCAACACCGTCCCTGTTCTTGCGGGATCTGGGCTCGAATTGGAGTGGAGGATCTTGAATCCAAGGTGCAGAAGGGGACGACGACTCGATTCTTGCCGGGTCCAGGCGAGTGATGGTTAACGACGATGACATTCGTGGAGCTCAGGGGCCATGGTGATGGGGGCGGCGACACTCTGCTGAGCCTAGGTGTGGGGCGACCAAGGCCGGGCAATGGCATTGGCCCCGTGCACGCCATCGGTCCACTTGTCATTGACCCTTGAGCTGGGTTGGGAGGCTTTCTTCGCCTGATTGTAGCGATCACACGGCCTTTGTCCACCCGTCATGGAGGGACGCCGACTGCAGCAATCGCCAGCCGTCGGTCCGCCATCATGGACCCGCCAGCCGGGTTTCCTGGGTCCAAGTCGTTCGGGCAAATTAGATGGACCTGAGCGCTCTTGAGTGGCCCTCGCGGCACGCCACCAAACAATGGATGGCTCAGAGGCACTGTTCGGCCACGAGGCACCCATGGAAGTGGGTACTCCACCATCCTTTATAGGAGTAATTACCGGTGCTAGGTGTAGTTAGTTCTAGTGCTAGGTTAGTCTGTGTGGCTAGTTCTAGCAAAGTCTTGGCTCGCTAAGCTTGTGCTCATTAAGGATCAATTTGTTAAGCTTGTTTATCTTAACGAGATAATATTTTGGACTCTTCTCATTAAGGTGCCAAGAAATGTTGCCACTTGACATAAAATTTGTGTTGTGTTGTATTAATGAGCTTAAGGAACTGTGGAATGCATAAGAAGTTAGCCCAAATGGATAAGAAGTTGGCCCAAATGTCCCCGGACGAGGGTCAAGCCACCAATACACCACCAACAAGGAATGGAGGTGTGCACAAAGATGCGGCGGCTGGTTAGGGCGGCAAAAATAACGCAAAGTGATATGCGAAGAAACGCCTGTCTTTTTTTTGGAAATGGAGGCATGCCCTCGGCCTCTGCATTATAACGATGCATGCAGTCATCTTATTAAAGATCCATGAAGTATCAAAATAGTCATAAAAGTATTATAGCTCGCAAGCGGAGCAAATCAAATGAAAAAAGAAAAGTACATGCTGACAATCACAACCAATACGATAATATGAAGGATAATCTCCCTAGACTCCTATCCTGTTATGCGACCACTATCTGAACCGGTTGAATATAGCCCATGCTACCATCTCCCACTGGTTGCACCCAGTAACCAAAGGCTCCCTGGAGTCCATAGGAGTGAGTAAGGACCACGTGCGGATCCAAGCTATAGCTCTGAAGATGACCTGCAAGAAAGTTAAAGTGTGTTGTCTGTTAAAAATCATATCATTCCTACAGTTCCATATAGCCCACAATAGCCCACATATTCCAATCCGAATACGAGCCGCAGTAATCTGTTCAACCCCAGCTAACCACGTCCCAAACAACGACGCAATATCGACTGGAGGATTAATGTTGAAGGCTATATGAATCGTTCTCCAAAGCAACTTGGCAAGTGGGCATTTAAGGAATAAGTGTTGTATTGTTTCATCATGATCACAAAAACAACACCGTGAACTACCTACCCATCTCCTCTTGATTAAGTTGTCCTTGGTGAGTATCACTCACTTGTGGATGAACCACATAAAGATTTTAATACGCAAAGGAACCTTAACACTCCAAATATGCAACGATCTTGAGATTGGGCCAGAATTAATACAATCCGTATAGAATGATTTCACCTTAAAAATCCCATTTTTTGGTTAATTTCCATTGTGTGAATTCGGCTGGTCGGAGAGTTGAACCTCTATCAGTCTACGAACGAAATGCATCCAGGCAGTCCATCTCTCACCAACTAACGCACGTTTGAACTGAATATTCAACGGAGTTGTTTGGAAAACTATGCCTACGTAATCCTGCTTACGTTGCACAATGTTATAAAGGGTGGGATATTGGACGGCCAGGGGCGTCTCTCCTAACCACGTATCCTCCCAAAATATTGTTGACATCCCATTGCCAACCAAGAATTTGACCTTACGGAAGAACAAGTCCTTCGTTCTCATAAGTCCTTTCCAGAATGGTGAATCGGTCGGTCTCATGGTAACCTGGGCGAGTGTTTTCGAATGTAAATATTTATTGCGCAGAATCTATGACCACATACCCTCTGGCTCTATCTCTAACCTGTAGAGCCATTTGCTCATAAGGCATTTATTTTTAATTTCTAAGTTCTCAATACCGAGACCTGCTACCTCTTAAGCACTGCGTTGGTTTTCCCTTGAAGAGGAAAGGGTGATGCAGCAAAGTAGCGTAAGTATTTCCCTCAATTTTTGAGAACCAAGGTATCAATCCAGTAGGAGGCCACGTACGAGTCCCTCGCACCTACACAAACAAATAAAATCCTTGCAACCAATGCAATAAAGGGGTTGCCAATCCCATCACGGCCACTTACGAAAGTGAGATATGATAGATATGATAAGAGAATATTTTTGGTATTTTTATGATAAAGATGCAAAGTAAAGAAAGCAAAATAAAAGGAAAAGGAAATAGCTTATTGACGGAAGATTAATATGATGAAAAATAGACCCGGGGGCCATAGGTTTCACTAGTTGCTTCTCTCGAGAGCATAAGTATTACGGTGAGTAAACAAATTACTGTTGAGCAATTGACAGAATTGAGCATAGTTATGAGAATATCTAGGTATGATCATGTATATAGGCATCACGTCCGAGACAAGTAGACCGACTCCTGCCTGCATATACTACTATTACTCCACACATCGACCGCTATCCAGCATGCATCTAGAGTATTAAGTTCAAAAGAACAGAGTAACGCCTTAAGCAAGATGACATGATGTAGAGGGATAAACTCATGCAATATGAAGAAAACCCCATCTTGTTATCCTCGATGGCAACAACACAATACGTGCCTTGCTGACCTTACTGTCACCGGGAAAGGACACCGCAAGATTCAACCCAAAGCTAAGCACTTCTCCCATTGCAAGAAAGATCAATCTAGTAGGCCAAACCAAACTGATAATTCGAAGAGACTTCCAAAGATAACCAATCATACATAAAAGAATTCAGAGAAGATTCAAATATTATTCATAGATAGACTTGATCATAAACCCATAATTCATCGGTCTCAACAAACACACCACAAAAAGAAGATTACACCAAACAGATCTCCACAAGAGAGGGGGAGAACATTGTATTGAGATCCAAAAAGAGAGAAGAAGCCATCTAGCTACTAACTATGGACCCGTAGGTCTGAGGTAAACTACTCACACTTCATCGGAGGGGCTATGGTGTTGATGAAGAAGCCCTCCGTGATCGATGCCCCCCTCCGGCGGAGCTCCGGAACAGGCCCCAAGATGGGATCTCATGGATACAGAAAGTTACGGCGGTGGAATTAGGGTTTTGGCTCCGTATCTGGTAGTTTGGGGGGTACGTAGGTTTATATAGGAGGAAGAAGTACGTCGGCGGAGCAACATGGGCCCCACGAGGGTGGAGGGCGTGCCTGGGAGGGGGGGGGGTAGGCACGACCCCTAGCTCATGCCCTCCTGGTTGCTTTCTTGACGTAGTGTGACGCCCCGAGACCGATGTGCCAGGTGTCTTCCAGTTATTCGCCGTCGTTGCCATGTCTTTTGCTTGCGTGTTGCATTTCATCATGTCAGCATATGCATTGCATCATCATGTTTTCAAAACTTGCATCCGTCTGGGGTATCCCAGTACTCCCCGTTGTCCGTTCTAAGCCCAGACACACTTGCACGCGCCCGCGGCATGTCCGAAATATTATTTAGAAGTGGCCGGAAAATGTTCTCAGAATGGGATGAGAGTTGGCGTGTGGTCTTGTTATGTTGTAGGTAGGCCGCCTTCCAAGTTTTCATCGCATTCAGAGTTCGTTTGATAGCCCAACCGTTAAACTATAGCGGCATTATAGCCGGTCTAACGTCGGACGTTTTCGATCTCCGGAAACAGTCGCCGGGTCTCTCTCCCCTCTTCTCTCAGTCCAAACCGCTCTCCACAGTCCTCCTAGGCCCATGCCTACCCCTCTCTCGGTTATGCCCGCGGCCCTCCTCGTGCGCGCGCCCGAAAGCTGTCCCGGACCCGACCCGGACTGTCGCTACCGTTGTGTCCGGATCATCCCCAAACATCTACAAAACGTCTCGTTTTGTTAATTGGACTTCCTAATATATTTTTTCGCGATCGTACAATTGCGATTGGAGGGACGAGATAGCCTCTACCCTAATCCCTTTGCAATATAAATAGTGGGCAGCCCTAGAAATTAGGGATCTTGTCCCACCCATTCCGTGTCCACCGCCGCCACTATCTTCTTGGGGATCTACGCTGCCCAATCCAACCGTAGCCAACCACCATCGCCTCCGTTTCCATGCCCGACCAATCCCGCGGCCTCGTCTCCCCTCGAGCCCGAGGCCTTGCTTCCTCTGCTCGATCCACCTTCTAGAGCGCTCCCGAGCTCACCTACGTTCAGGCACGAACCCCTCGCCGTCCTCGCGACCAACCGTGTCACCGGCGACCTCCTCCAGCAGGCCCGTGCCACCCCTCTCTTCCCTGCCTCCCATTCCATCTTCCTGTTCTTCTCTCTCTCACCTCCCCTCTCTGACCCGTCGTAGGTTCGCCATGGACGCCCGATGGAGCATTGCTGTAGGGAACCTCGAAAACCATCAGATCCGGCGGGCCTCCGTTGCCCTTGACCGTTCCTGCCGGATTCCGTCGGCTAGGCTCCGTACCCGACCACCGGTGCTGTCGCCGGCCTCACTTGCTGCTGTCGTTTGTTTCCCCTGTCGATCGGACGACCCGACCCCACGCCAAGTTCCAGCGCTGCTTCTTCTGCATCGAGTTGCAGGTCGACATCGCGCCTCAAGTCCCGCAGCGCCGCCTCCCTCGCTTCCTCTCCTGCCCCTGCCTCGCGTGCGTGACCTCCTGTGCCAGATCTCCAAGGCCAGCGCCGCCCGTCGCTGGAGCATCGTCCCCAAGGCCTGCGCTGCCTACGCTCGAGAGGAGGACGACGGAGCCGCGCCCCTGCGTTGACTCCTCATTGAGACACTCCAGCCGGCCTCGTCTCGATCCCAGGCCCAGCGCTAGGCCTCCCGGCCCAGCATCGCCCCTGCTGGCCTCCCTCCTCTACTGTCAGGCCCAAGGCCCAGCCACTCCTCTACTGGACCGCGCCAGCCCATGGCGCCCCTCCTGGCACCTCCCCACAGTTCTGGGCAAGGCCCATGGTGAGAGCAGATCCAGCCCGACATGTTTTTTTCCATAAAACGTTTTTCCTTTTTTTTTCAGAGAACACTGTTTTGCACAAACCCCCCCAAGCAACATTAATTTAATAACTCACAAACCGTGCATCATTTGTAAAAACTTTATATATGAAAAATGCTTAGAATTTTGTGTAGATTAATACTATGCCACTTTCATCCATGTTTGAAATGCTCAAAAAGTTGTTTGTTTTAATTTGCTCAAAAAACTTGTTAAAATGATTTATTCCATAACTTAATAACCGTAGCTCCAAACCTAACAAACTTTATATGTAAATGGGGTAGGAAAATGCCTAGTTTAACATGGTGCACTTTTCTTGCATGTTTAATAAATCTAAAATTGTGTTTAGGGCAGAACAGGACCAAACCTAATAAATGCATATGAGGAATTTCCGGAAGTGTTGTTTGTTGTTCCGGCCTTATTTAAATTTGCCTAGATAGGTAGTTTTCATTTGCTTCACCCCTTGCCATGTTAATCAACATTTAATATTGTTGGGTACATAAACGAGATCGAACTAAATAACTTGTTGTGATGTTTCGTCAATATGCAACTCGTTGCATATTGAGCTCCACTTAATTTGTAGGGTTGCTTGTGCACTTTGCCATGCCATGCTTCATTAAACCGGACATGCATCATACTTGATTGTGCATCATGACATGATTATGTGATGGTTGTTTACCATGATTGTTTGCTTCTTTCCGGTGTTGCTTCTTCGGGTTGGTTCCGATAACGTCGTGTTGTGAGGATTCGTTCGACTACGTCCATTTGTCTTCTTCATGGACTCGTTGTTCTTCCTTGTGGGATTTCAGGCAAGATGACCATACCCTTGAAATCACTTCTATCTTTGCTTGCTAGTTGCTCGCTCTTTTGCTATGCCTATGCTGCAATACTTACCACTTGCTTATCATGCCTCCCATATTGTTGAACCAAGCCTCTAACCCACCTTGTCCTAGCAAATCGTTGTTTGGCTATGTTACCGCTTTGCTCAGCCCCTTTTATAGCGTTGTTAGTTGCAGGTGAAGATTGAAGTTTGTTCCTTGTTGAACATGGAGATGTTGTTCCTTGTTGGAACATGTTTACTTGTTGGGATATCACAATATCTCTTATTTAACTAATGCATCTATATACTTGGTAAAGGGTGGAAGGCTCGGCCTTATGCCTGGTGTTTTGTTCCACTCTTGCCGCCCTAGTTTCCGTCATATCGGTGTTATGTTCTTGGATTTTGTGTTCCTTACGCGGTTGGGTTATAATGGGAACCCCTTGACAGTTCGCTTTGAATAAAACTCCTCCAGCAAGGCCCAACCTTGGTTTTACCATTCTCCACCTTGCCTCTTTTTCCCTTGGGTTAGGCAAGCCCAAGGGTCATCTTTATTTTAACCCCCCCGGGCCAGTGCTTGTCTAAGTGTTGGTCCGAAATGGGCAGCCTGCGGGGCCACCTCGGGGAAACTTGAGGGCTGGTTTTACTCGTAGCTTGACCTATCCGGTGTTGCCCTGAGAACGAGATATGTGCAGCTCCCATCAGGATGTCGGCACATCGGGCGGCTTTGCTGGACTTGTTTTACCATTGTCGAGGATGTCTTGTAACCGGGATTCAGAGTCTGATCGGGTCTTCCCGCTAGAAGGAATATCCTTCGTTGACCGTGAGAGCTTGTGATGGGCTAAGTTGGGACACCCCTGCAGGGATTTGAACTTTCGAAAGCCGTGCCCGCGGTTATGGGCAGATGGAAATTTGTTAATGTCCGGTTGTAGAAAACCTGAAGTTGATCCTAATTAAAATACATCAACCGTGTGTGTAACCGTGATGGTCTCTTTACGGCGGAGTCCGGGAAGTGAACACGGTGTTGGAGTAATGCTTGACGTAGGTTGTTCTAGGATCACTTCTTGATCATAGTTTCTTGATCGTGCTTTGCCTTCTCTTCTCGCTCTCTTTTGCGAATAGGTTAGCCACCATATATGCTAGTCGCTTGCTGCAGCTCCACCTCATACCTTTTACCCTCCCTATAAGCTTAAATAGTCTTGATCGCAAGGGTGTGAGATTGCTGAGTCCTCGTGACTCGCAGATACTTCCAAAACCAGTTTGCAGGTGCTGATGTTACCGAGCAGGTGACGCAACCAAGCTCAAGGAGGAGCTCGATGAAGATCTTGTCCTTTGTGTTGTTTCATTCTAGTTGATCAGTAGTGGAGCCCAGTCGGGACGATCGGGGATCTGTGTAGCATTTGGGGTAGTCTTCTTTCATTTTGGTTCCGTAGCCGGACCTTGATTCTATTTGAATGATGTAATGCTTTATTCATGTATTATGTGAAGTGGCGATTGTAAGCCAACTATGTATCTCTATCCCTTATGTATTACATGGGTTGTGTGAAGATTACCTCACTTGCGACATTGCTTTCAATGCGGTTATGCCTCTAAGTCGTGCTTCAACATGTGGGAGATATAGCCGCATCGAGGGCATTGCAAGTTGGTAATCAGAGCCTTCCCCGACCTTAGGAGCCCCCTGCTTGATCGAATCGCTGGCGTTATTGAGTCTATAAATGTTTTGAGTCATTTAGGAATTATATATATCGGAGAGTTAGGAATTCTTTTTACTCCCCAGTCCCTTCGTCGTTCTGTTGAGGCATCCTGACTTAGAGTTTTGACTCTTCTCTTCTCAAATTTCACTAATTTTTTTAGGATCACGCGGGTATCTTGGAATCGTTCCAATGGTTTTGTGACGAGAACATTGTTCTTGGTGCCTCCTGTCATTTAGGGGTTGTGGCAGTGTCCCGGGGAGTTGAGCTCCGAGGTGTTTTCGTCACAATTTTATCGTTGCAGTTCTGGAATACCTGAGATTAGTTTCGTCGACATTGAAAATCTCTTTTATGCAGTTGTTGGTGAGATAACCTCGACGCCACCCAGTACTGGGGCGGGAGTTCGGGAGTATCTCCATAACTCGTATAACGGATGCTTTTCGAAGGTTGAGGTAGACGATTTCCGAAGGTTTCTTGGTTATGTGTTGAAGGATGGATACAGCTGGATGTAGGATTTGCTAGTTTGGGTGAGATATTATGCTTCCCCTGTATCCCCAAAACCTGATTGCATAACCGGAAAATTTCTGGAGTTTATAAGTGGGAATTCAAGTAGCTCTTAGGATATCTTTCCGACAGATGTATGATATGAAATTGGGGTTCGACGTCTAGTGGTCCGCCTATCCACGGTTGGTTTTACAGTGGTCTCGTTGTGTCTTAAAGAGTCCTTGGCTATGCCGACTCGGGGACGCTTCGTATGTCATGTGCACTGCCTTGTACATGATGGTGCTGTACGATCGAGCTCGTGTAGGCCCCACCACGAAAACTTCGGACAAAATCTCTATCATATGTTTGTTCCGGCTTATTTTGCAAGCCAATCCTTTGTTTTTTGTTTTGATTGTGGTATTCGAGTTGCTTCGAAGTCAAATGTTGATTCCATACCTGTCCTAAACGGTGTTCTCAAATTCCTATGTGAATACTAATCTTTCTCGATCATCGAGCTTGTCATCTAAATTTCTTCTCAACCGGCGTGTTTCTCTTCAAGTGGATCCGATATTTTTCTACATCCGCAAGGTTAATTATAAGTTCTTCTCAATGGTGCTCATCTCATCCGTCCCAAGATGCCTTTGTTTCTCCCACCCTCCCACCCTTTTCCTTCAAGGATTCAGATTTCTTAATCAAGTATCCATCTTATTGATGTGAAGTCTTTCCATTCTTTTCCGTCAATGTTCTTATCCGGTGATTCTCACGAAGATGCTAAGGGCGCTTCAAGTTCATCTTTCTTCATTCTTGTCTTCTCTGGTGGTTTCAAATCAAGCTTTTGGTGTTGATCCTATCCGTTTTCCTCGTTTCAAATGCCTTCTCTTGCTGGTGCACCTCATAATCATCCATTTCTCGCTATTCAATTGTTCCGGAGTGCTAAAGATATCTCAAGGCTCGTCTTGTCATTCAAGATCCATTCAACTTATTTTGATGTTGTTATCTCATTCAAGCCGTTTAATTCAACCGGTGCTATCCCCTTTCAAGCAATCATTTCAATGGTGTTTCTTTTCAGTGGGCCCTAACCCACATGTGTTTTCCCAGGATCTTACCTGACTCTTCAAATCCTTCTCGGAGTTATTTCCAAATTCTTTTCCCAAGTTTGACGGAAGAATGAATTATCATCAGTCAAATGCTTTCTCCAAGATCTTTCAATTTCTATCATCGTTGGTTCAACCTTTCTAATTTTCATCCTGGGGTACCTCAACAATCATGGTGGTGTTTCTCATCGTCATTCTCTGTATTCGAAGACCGAAGAAGAGTTTCTCCTCAATCCTATCCGTCTATCAAGATTCATGGTGCTAGCTTGATGCCTTCCTCTCATAATTGTTTTCGATTGTGAGAATTCTTTTCACCCATCCGGAGCAATCCAAGATTCTTTTCAGTTTGTGCCTCCGAAGGCCATCATTTCAGATTTAATCATTTCCAGCTTTCAGCTCTTTTTCGCTAAATCTTACCGATGCATTGTTCAAATATCCTCTAATCAGCTCGTGATCTCTTCGTTCTCTTGGACCTAAATTCTCTCAAGCATCTTCGTTTATTTGCTAATCCTTCCCGGGTTTTCTTCAGGTTTTATTGGTTCTTTCCCAATTTTACCGGTGCCTCTTTTAAGATTCTTCTTCCTTCGTTATAATATTAATTGACTCCTTCCTTCCAATCCTACCGGTCATTCGTTGAAGACCTTCTCAAGTTTGCGCTATATCTATCTTAATCCTTTCTACGGGAATAAGTAGTATACCAAATCCGTTGCTTGTCATCAATTTAAATTGGTGAAGGATATGCATAACGTAATTCTTATTCTTACTACATCCAAGTGATTAATTCCTTATTCCGGAGGCTCATCAAATTCTCGGTTTCACTTGATTCATTTTTCTTTCCCGGAGTCCCAAGCTCTCGCAATTATATCACCACGGAGATTCATCTAAATCATTACAAGGTTTCACTTTATGTTTTCAACTTCTCTTTCTTTTCGGTATCCTTTTGTTACCGGACTTCTCACTACTAGGAAAAGGGCTATAGATGGAATTGACACTAATGGCGCACTATACATGTGGTGCGCCATTACTATATACTAATGGCGCACCATGTGTTGGTGTGCCATTAGTGTGCAAATACTAATGGCGCACCACGTCCACGGTGCGCCATTTGTATTTTTTTTTAATTTTTTTCAAAACTACTAATGGCGCACCGTGGGAGTGGTGCGCCATTACTAGTTAAACTAGTAATGGCGCACCACATCCACGGTGCGCCATTAGTAAAATTTTTTTAATTTTTTCAAAACTACTAATGGCGCACCGTGGGAGTGGTGCGCCATTACTAGTTACTAGTTGAACTAGTAATGGCGCACCATGCCACGGTGCGCCATTAGTAACTTGGCCCAAACATTTGCCTGAATGCACCCCCCCATGGACCGCCTTTTCAGTTTCAAAAAAATAAAAGAAAATGATAGAAATGTCAAAAAAATAAAAGAAAATAATATTCCCATGTGATATGTGGTCTAGTTGTTAGCAAAATTTACAAACATGAATTTTCAACTTTTTTGCAAAATCTCTCAGAATTTGTAAAAATGGACATAACTTTTGCGTACGAACTCGGATGAAAAAGTTTTTTATATGAAAAATCATCTACTCGAAAAGTTACATCCGAATTTAACTGGGGGAACCCCGTTAAAAATTTTCAAAATCCTCAAAAACCTAACAGAAAAAAGATAAGGGGCTTTTAAGATCTGGAGAGGCCAAAAAATTCAAAAAAATTCAAACTTACTAATGGCGCACCTGCCCATGGTGCGCCATTAGTATCTTCCCGGCTTCAAAATTCAAAATAAGTCAAAAAAATAAAAAAAGTTACTAATGGCGCACCTGCCCATGGTGCACCATTAGTATCTTCCCACCTTCAAAATTCAAAATAAGTCAAAAAAATAAAAAAAGTTACTAATGGCGCACCTGCCCATGGTGCGCCATTAGTATCTTCCCGCCTTCAAAATTCAAAATAAATCAAAAAAACAAAAAAAGTTAGTAATGGCGCACCTGCCCACGGTGCGCCATTACTATGTCGTATATATGGCTGGGCGCACCTCCTCCACTCCACCTCTCCTCCACTCCATCTCCTCCTCTCCTCCACTCCATCTCCTCCTCTCCTCCACTCAATCTTCCCTTCTCTCCTCCACCATACTACCCTCCTCCTCTCCGGTGACCTCCTCCTCCTCTCCGGCGACCTCCTCCTCCTCTCCGGTGACCTCCTCCTCCCTCCTCTCCTCTCCTCCCCTCCCCTCCCCTCATGGTTTCTCCTCCCTCCTCTCCGGTGAGCTCCTCCTCCCTCCTCTCCCCCCATTCCCTCACGGTTTCTCCTTCCTCCTCTCCGATGCTTCGGTGAACACCTCTCCGGCGACCTCCTCCTCCTCTCCGACGATGTAGGCGAGCGCCTCTCCGGTGACCTCCTCCTCCTCCTCTCCGGCGAACTCCTCTCTGGCACAATAACACGGCAAAAGAACGTACAAGATCCAAAAACAGGAACAAAATTTGAAATAATATCGTGCCAAAAAACAAGCAAAAAAAACTAGCAAAAAATGGGCAAAAAAATCACGATCCAGATCCAAATTCAAAATTCAAAAATAGCAATAGCGCACGGTGGGGGTTAGACGGTGCGCCACTACTATTTTCCCGCCTTCAAAATTCAAAAATACTAATGGCGCACCGTGGCCTATACTAATGGCGCACCAGTGGCCTATACTAATGGCGCACCGTGGCCTATACTAGTGGCGCACCAGTGGTCCTATACTAGTGGCGCACCAGTGGTGCGCCATTAGTATACCAGATACTAACGGCGCACCAGTGGTGCGCCATTAGTAAAAAATACTAGGGGCGTCATACTAATGGCGCACCAGTGATGTGCCATTAGTAGGCAAAACTGGTGCACCATTAGTAGCCCTTTTCCTAGTAGTGTCTTCATCAAGGTTCTACATGATGGTTCATCAAGGATTTAATTTCTTTCTCGAGGTGTTCATCAATATTCTTTTCAGAGGAGCTCAAGCATTCTTCATCTTGCAATCCGGAGTGCAATTCTTTCTTCCGTATCATTGGAGGTGGTATTATGTCATTCTTGATAATTTGAGTTCATGTTTCATGATTCACATGTTGTTAAGAATGATATATTTTAAATCCATCAATCTCGTCATTGGAGTTATCTTGGGTTATATTTCACCTAAAGCCTTCCCTAAGGTTTGTTGTAATTATGGTGCTTATAAATGATCCAAGTTCTTCTTTTATCCTCTCGGTGAAATAGTTCCTCGTCTTCTTGCTCATATCAATCCAATCTATTGTTTTCTGTTATTGGCAGAATTTCAACTCATAATTTTGAGATGTCTTCCATAAGCCCACATCAAGCTTATCCTTTTGCTGTTGATAATCCAACAACTCCATTCGAGAATATGTTGTAAGCGTGCTCTCCCAAGATTTTGTTTCCTCATTCATTCCATTCCATTCTTACCTTTGTTCCGGAGGTATTGCGATGTTGCCCTCTTCAACCCATCTACTTGTTTTGTCAAGATCATTTTCCTTTCCTTTGCTTATCCATTTAACCGGAGTGCTATCTAAAATCGTTCTTACCCCTTGTGCCATTCTTTCAATAGTTCCGGAGGCAGTGTGTTGTTGATTTCATCAAGTATCTTCTCATCTTATCAAGTTCTTATTCAATTCTTTCCATTTGCAGTCGGAGTGCTATCCAAATTATATCATTCTTTTCCCTTCTCTATATTGTTTCAACTGGAGTGTTATGTCTATCATTCCTCTTGTAGCCGGAGTCTTCATCCAAGTGCTTTCGTTTTGCCAAGCTCATATTCTTTACCTTTCTTTTCCAACCGGAGTGTTGTCGTAATTGATCCTTATCGTTTCTTGTGCATCTCATTCTACCGGAGTGCTTGCATGTACTTCTTGTCCATTGCAATCCTTGTCTTTTGTCTTTCAACCTCCAAGGTTCTCGTAATGTGCCTTGTTCCTCTTTTACAACGGAGTGTTTCCAACTTTGTTCATCTCTGTTGTATTATTTTCTCGAAGTTGCTCAACCTTTTCAAGGTTCTTTGGGCTCACTCATTCGTCAAAGAAGCAACTTAGTTTTACCTCTCCTCTTTCTCTTCCGTTTTCCCTCCGGTGCCATTCTAGATCTTGGGACGAGATCCTCTTGTAGTGGTGGAGTGTTGTGACACCCCGAGACCGATGTGCCAGGTGTCTTCCAGTTATACGCCATCGTTGCCATGTCTTTTGCTTGCGTGTTGCATTTCATCATGTCAGCATATGCATTGCATCATCACGTTTTCAAAACTTGCATTCGTCCGGGGTATCCCAGTTCTCCCCGTTGTCCGTTCTGAGCCCAGACACACTTGCACGCGCCCGCGGCATGTCCGAAATATTATTTTATAAGTGGCCGGAAAATGTTCTCAGAATGGGATGAGAGTTGGCGTGTGGTCTAGTTATGTTGTAGGTAGGCCGCCTGCCAAGTTTTCATCGCATTCGGAGTTTGTTTGATAGCCCAACCATTAAACTATAGCGGCATTATAGCCGGTCTAACGTCGGACGTTTTCGGTCTCCGGAAAAGTCGCCGGGTCTCTCTCTCCCCTCTTCTCTCAGTCCAAACCGCTCTCCACAGTCCTCCTAGGCCCATGCCTGCCCCTCTCTCGGTTATGCCCGCGGCCCTCCTCGCGCGCGCGCCCGAAAGCTGTCCCAGACCCGACCCGGACTGTCGCTACTGTTGTGTCCGGATCATCCCCAAACATCTACAAAACGTCTCCGTTTTGTTAATTGGACTTCCTAATATATTTTTTCGCGATCGTATGATTGCAATCGGAGGGACGAGATAGCCTCTACCCTAATCCCTTTGCAATATAAATAGCGGGAAGCCCTAGAAATTAGGGATCTTGTCCCACCCATTCCGTGTCCACCGCCGCCACTATCTTCTTGGGGATCTGCGCTGCCCAATCCAACCGTAGCCAACCACCATCGCCTCCGTTTCCATGCCCGACCAATCCCGTGGCCTCCTCTCCCCTCGAGCATGAGGCCTTGCTTCCTCTGCTCGATCCACCTTCTGGAGCGCTCCCGAGCTCACCTACGTTCAGGCACCAACGCCTCGCCGTCCTCGCGACCAGCCACGTCACCGGCGACCTCCTCCAGCAGGCCCGTGCCACCCCTCTCTTCCATGCCTCCCATTCCATCTTCCTGTTCTTCTCTCTCTCACCTCCCCTCTCTGACCCGTCGTAGGTTCGCCATGGACGCCCGATGGAGCACTGCTGCAGGGAACCTCGAAAACCATCAGATCCGGCGGGCCTCCGCTGCCCTTGACCATTCCTGCCGGATTCCATCGGCTAGGCTCCGTCCCCGACCACCGGTGCTGTCGCCGGCCTCACTTGCTGCTGCCGTTTGTTTCCCCTGTCGATCGGACAACCCGACCGCACGCCAAGTTCCAGCGCTGCTTCTTCTGCATCGAGTTACAGGTCGACATCGCGCCTCAAGTCCCGCAGCGCCGCCTCCCTCGCTTCATCTCCGGCCCCTGCCTCGCGTGCGTGACCTCCTATGCCAGATCTCCAAGGCCAGCACCGCCCGTCGCCAGAGCATCGTCCCCAAGGCCTGCGATGCCTACGCTCGAGAGGAGGACGACAGAGCCGTGCCCCTGCGTTGACTCCTCATCGAGACACTCCAGCCGGCCTCGTCTCGATCCCAGGCCCAGCGCTAGGCCTCCCGGCCCAGCATCACCCTCTGCTGGCCTCCCTCCTCCACCGTTAGGCCCAAGGCCCAGCCACTCCTCTGCTGGACTGCCCCAGCCCATGGCGCCCCTCCTGGCACCTCCCCACAATTCTGGGCAAGGCCCATGGTCAGAGCAGATCCAGCCCGACATGTTTTTTTTCCATAAAACGTTTTTCCTTTTTTCAGAGAACACTATTTTGCAGAAAACCCCCAAAGCAACATGCATTTAATAACTCACAAACCGTGCATCATTTGTAAAAACTTTATATATGAAAAATTCTTAGAATTTTGTGTAGATTAATACTATGCCACTTTCATCCATGTTTGAAATGCTCAAAAAGTTGTTTGTTTAAATTTGCTCAAATAACTTGTTAAAATGATTTATTCCATAACTTAATAACGATTTCTCCAAACCTAACAAACTTTATATGTAAATGGGGTAGGAAAATGCCTAGTTTAACATGGTGCACTTTTCTTGCATGTTTAATAACTCTAAAATTGTGTTTAGGGCAGAACAGGACCAAACCTAATAAATGCATAAGAGGATTTTCCGGAAGTGTTGTTTGTTGTTCCGGCCTCAATTAAATTTGCCTAGATAGGTAGTTTTCATTTGCTTCACCCCTTGCCATGTTAATCAACATTTAAGATTGTTGGGTACATAAACAAGATCAAACTAAATACCTTGTTTGAAGGAAATATGCCCTAGAGGCAATAATAAAGTTATTATTTATTTCCTTATAATCATGATAAATGTTTATTATTCATGCTAGAATTGTATTTTCCGGAAACATAATACATGTGTGAATACATAGACAAACAGAGTGTCACTAGTATGCCTCTACTTGACTAGCTCGTTAATCAAAGATGGTTATGTTTCCTAACCATGAACAATGAGTTGTTATTTGATTAACGAGGTCACATCATTAGTAGAATGATCTGATTGACATGACCCATTCCATTAGCTTAGCACCTGATCGTTTAGTATGTTGCTATTGCTTTCTTCATGACTTATACATGTTCCTATGACTAGGAGATTATGCAACTCCCGTTTACCGGAGGAACACTTTGGGTACTACCAAACGTCACAACGTAAATGGGTGATTATAAAGGAGTACTACAGGTGTCTCCAATGGTCGATGTTGGGTTGGCGTATTTCGAGATTAGGATTTGTCACTCCGATTGTCGGAGAGGTATCTCTGGGCCCTCTCGGTAATACACATCACATAAGCCTTGCAAGCATTACAACTAATATGTTAGTTGTGAGATGATGTATTACGGAACGAGTAAAGAGACTTGCCGGTAACGAGATTGAACTAGGTATTGGATACCGACGATCGATTCTCGGGCAAGTAACATACCGATGACAAAGGGAACAACGTATGTTGTTATGCGGTCTGACCGATAAAGATCTTCGTAGAATATGTAGGAGCCAATATGGGCATCCAGGTCCCGCTATTGGTTATTGACCAGAGACGTGTCTCGGTCATGTCTACATTGTTCTCGAACCCGTAGGGTCCGCACGCTTAAGGTTACGATGACAGTTATATTATGAGTTTATGCATTTTGATGTACCGAAGGTTGTTCGGAGTCCCGGATGTGATCACGGACATGACGAGGAGTCTCGAAATGGTCGAGACATAAAGATTGATATATTGGAAGCCTATGTTTGGACATCGGAAGTGTTCCGGGTGAAATCGGGATTTTACCGGGTTACCGGGAGGTTACCGGAACCCCCCGGGAACCATATGGGCCTTCATGGGCCTTAGTGGAAAGGAGAAAGGGGCAGCCCAAGGGGGCTGCGCGCCTCCCCCCTTCCCCTAGTCCTATTAGGACTAGGAGAGGTGGCCGGCCACCCCTCTCCCTCTTTCCCCCTTGGGAATCCTAGTTGGAATAGGATTGGAGGGGAGTCCTACTCCCGGTAGGAGTAGGACTCCTCCTGCGCCTCCTCCTCCTGGCCGGCACCTCCTCCCCCCTTGGCTCCTTTATATACGGAGGCAGGGGCACCTCTAAACACACAAGTTGACACAAGTTGATCCACGTGATCAATTCCTTAGTCGTGTGCGGTGCCCCCTGCCACCATATTCCTCGATAATACTGTAGCGGAGTTTAGGCGAAGCCCTGCTGCTGTAGTTCATCAAGATCGTCACCACGCCGTCGTGCTGACGGAACTCTTCCCCGACACTTTGCTGGATCGGAGTCCGGGGATCGTCATCGAGCTGAACGTGTGCTCGAACTCGGAGGTGCCGTAGTTTCGGTGCTTGATCGGTTGGATCGTGAAGACGTACGACTACTTCCTCTACGTCGTGTCATCGCTTCCGCAGTCGGTCTGCGTAGGGTACGTAGACAACACTCTCCTCTCATTGCTATGCATCACATGATCCTGTGTGCGCGTAGGAAATTTTTTGAAATTACTACGAAACCCTACAGTGGCATCCGAGCCAGGTTATTGATGTTGATGTTATATGCACGAGTAGAACACAAGTGAGTTGTGGACGATACAAGTCATACTGCCTACCAGCATGTCATATTTTGGTTTGGCGGTATTTTTGGACGAGACGACCCGGACCAACCTTACGCGTACGCTTACGCGAGACCGGTTCCCTCGACGTGCTTTGCACAGAGATGGCTTGCGGGCGACTGCCTCTCCAACTTTAGTTGAACCAAGTATGGCTACGCCCGGTCCTTGCGAAGGTTAAAACGGAGTCTATTTGACAAACTATCGTTGTGGTTTTGATGCGTAGGTGAGATTGGTTCTTACTTAAGCCCGTAGCAGCCACGTAAAACATGCAACAACAAAGTAGAGGACGTCTAACTTGTTTTTGCAGGGCATGTTGTGATGTGATATGGTCAAGGCATGATGCTGAATTTTATTGTATGAGATGATCATGTTTTGTAACCAAGTTATCGGCAACTGGCAGGAGCCATATGGTTGTCGCTTTATTGTATGCAATGCAATCGCGATGTAATGCTTTACTTTATTACTAAACGGTAGTGATAGTCGTGGAAGCATAAGATTGGCGAGACGACAACGATGCTACGATGGAGATCAAGGTGTCGCGCCGGTGACGATGGTGATCATGACGGTGCTTCGGAGATGGAGATCACAAGCACAAGATGATGATGGCCATATCATATCACTTATATTGATTGCATGTGATGTTTATCTTTTTATGCATCTTATCTTGCTTTGATTGACGGTAGCATTATAAGATGATCTCTCACTAAATTATCAAGAAGTGTTCTCCCTGAGTATGCACCGTTGCAAAAGTTCTTCGTGCTGAGACACCACGTGATGATCGGGTGTGATAGGCTCTACGTTCAAATACAACGGGTGCAAAACAGTTGCGCACGCAGAATACTCAGGTTAAACTTGACGAGCCTAGCATATGCAGATATGGCCTCGGAACACGGAGACCGAAAGGTCGAGCGTGAATCATATAGTAGATATGATCAACATAATGATGTTCACCGATGAAACTACTCCATCTCACGTGATGATCGGACATGGTTTAGTTGATTTGGATCACGTGATCACTTAGAGGATTAGAGGGATGTCTATCTAAGTGGGAGTTCTTTAATAATATGATTAATTGAACTTAAAATTTATCATGAACTTAGTCCCTGATAGTATCTTGCTTGTTTATGTTGATTGTAGATAGATGGCTCGTGCTGTTGTTCCGTTAAATTTTAATGCGTTCCTTGAGAAAGCAAAGTTGAAA
This sequence comes from Triticum aestivum, assembly GCF_018294505.1. Lineage (NCBI taxonomy): Eukaryota > Viridiplantae > Streptophyta > Magnoliopsida > Poales > Poaceae > Triticum > Triticum aestivum. The sequence goes on from NC_057812.1 coordinate 686,659,176, forward strand.
GATGATGGTAGCAATTACACGGACTGGGTCCGTAACTTGAGGATTATCCTCATTGCTGCACAAAAGAATTACGTCCTGGAAGCACCGCTGGGTGCCAGGCCTGCTGCTGGAGCAACGCCAGATGTTATGAACGTCTGGCAGAGCAAAGCTGATGACTACTCGATAGTTCAGTGTGCCATGCTTTACGGCTTAGAATCGGGACTTCAACGACGTTTTGAACGTCATGGAGCATATGAGATGTTCCAGGAGTTGAAGTTAATATTTCAAGCAAATGCCCGGATTGAGAGATATGAAGTCTCCAATAAGTTCTATAGCTGCAAGATGGAAGAGAACAGTTCTGTCAGTGAGCATATACTCAAAATGTCTGGGTATAATAATCACTTGATTCAATTGGGAGTTAATCTTCCGGATGATTGCGTCATTGACAGAATTCTCCAATCACTGCCACCAAGCTACAAGAGCTTCGTGATGAACTATAATATGCAAGGGATGAACAAGACTATTCCCGAGCTCTTCGCAATGCTGAAAGCTGCGGAGGTAGAAATCAAGAAGGAGCATCAAGTGTTGATGGTTAACAAGACCACTAGTTTCAAGAAAAAGGGCAAAGGGAAGAAAAAGGGGAACTTCAAAAAGAACGGCAAGCAAGTTGCTGCTCAAGAGAAGAAACCCAAGTCTAGACCTAAGCCTGAAACTGAGTGCTTCTACTGCAAGCAAACTGGTCACTGGAAGCGGAACTGCCCCAAGTATTTGGCGGATAAGAAGGATGGCAAGGTGAACAAAGGTATATGTGATATACATGTTATTGATGTGTACCTTACCAATGCTCGCAGTAGCACCTGGGTATTTGATACTGGTTCTGTTGCTAATATTTGCAACTCGAAACAGGGACTACAGAATAAGCGGGCACTGGCAAAGGACGAGGTGACGATGCGCGTGGGAAACGGTTCCAAAGTCGATGTGATCGCGGTCGGCACGCTACCTCTACATCTACCTTCGGGATTAATATTAGACCTAAATAATTGTTATTTGGTGCCAGCGTTGAGCATGAACATTATATCTGGATCTTGTTTAATGCGAGACGGTTATTCATTTAAATCAGAGAATAATGGTTGTTCTATTTATATGAGTAATATCTTTTATGGTCATGCACCCTTGAAGAGTGGTCTATTCTTACTAAATCTCGATAGTAGTAATACACATATTCATAATGTTGAAACCAAAAGATACAGAGTTGATAATGAAAGTGCAACTTATTTATGGCACTGTCGTTTAGGTCATATCGGTGTAAAACGCATGAAGAAACTCCATACTAATGGACTTTTGGAACCACTTGATTATGAATCACTTGGTACTTGCGAACCGTGCCTCATGGGCAAGATGACTAAAACACCGTTCTCCGGTACTATGGAGAGAGCAACAGATTTGTTGGAAATCATACATACCGATGTATGTGGTCCGATGAATATTGAGGCTCGTGGCGGATATCGTTATTTTCTCACCTTCACAGATGATTTGAGCAGATATGGATATATCTACTTAATGAAGCATAAGTCTGAAACATTTGAAAAGTTTAAAGAATTTCAGAGTGAAGTTGAAAATCATCGTAACAAGAAAATAAAGTTTCTACGATCTGATCGTGGAGGAGAATATTTGAGTTACGAGTTTGGTGTACATTTGAAAAACTGTGGAATAGTTTCGCAACTCACGCCACCCGGAACACCACAGCGTAATGGTGTGTCCGAACGTCGTAATCGTACTTACTAGATATGGTGCGATCTATGATGTCTCTTACAGATTTACCGCTATCATTTTGGGGATATGCTTTAGAGACGGCCGCATTCACGTTAAATAGGGCACCATCAAAATCCGTTGAGACGACGCCTTATGAACTATGGTTTGGCAAGAAACCAAAGTTGTCGTTTCTTAAAGTTTGGGGCTGCGATGCTTATGTGAAAAAACTTCAACCTGATAAGCTCGAACCCAAATCGGAGAAATGTGTCTTCATAGGATACCCAAAGGAAACTGTTGGGTACACCTTCTATCACAGATCCGAAGGCAAAACATTCGTTGCTAAGAATGGATCATTTCTAGAGAAGGAGTTTCTCTCGAAAGAAGTGAGTGGGAGGAAAGTAGAACTTGACAAGGTAACTGTACCTGCTCCCTTACTGGAAAGTAGTTCATCACAGAAAACTGTTTCAGTGACACCTACACCAATTAGTGAGGAAGCCAATGATAATGATCATAAAACTTCAGATCAAGATACTACTGAACTTCGTAGATCAACCAGAGTAAGATCCGCACCAGAGTGGTACGGTAATCCTGTTCTGGAGGTCATGCTACTAGATCATGATGAACCTACGAACTATGAAGAAGCGATGATGAGCCCAGATTCCGCAAAGTGGCTAGAAGCCATGAAATCTGAGATGGGATCCATGTATGAGAACAAAGTATGGACTTTGGTTGACTTGCCCGATGATCGGCAAGCGATTGAGAATAAATGGATCTTTAAGAAGAAGACTGACGCTGATGGTAATGTTACTGTCTACAAAGCTCGACTTGTCGCAAAAGGTTTTCGGCAAGTTCAAGGAATTGACTACGATGAGACCTTCTCACCCGTAGCGATGCTTAAGTCCGTCCGAATCATGTTAGCAATTGCCGCATTTTATGATTATGAAATTTGGCAAATGGATGTCAAAACTGCATTCCTGAATGGATTCCTGGAAGAAGAGTTGTATATGATGCAACCAGAAGGTTTTGTCGATCCAAAGGGAGCTAACAAAGTGTGCAAGCTCCAGCGATCCATTTATGGACTGGTGCAAGCCTCTCGGAGTTGGAATAAACGTTTTGATAGTGTGATCAAAGCATTTGGTTTTATACAGACTTTTGGAGAAGCCTGTATTTACAAGAAAGTGAGTGGGAGCTCTGTAGCATTTCTGATATTATATGTGGATGACATATTACTGATTGGAAATGATATAGAATTTCTGGATAGCATAAAGGGATACTTGAATAAAAGTTTTTCAATGAAAGACCTCGGTGAAGATGCTTACATATTAGGCATTAAGATCTATAGAGACAGATCAAGACGCTTAATTGGACTTTCACAAAGCACATACCTTGACAAAATTTTGAAGAAATTCAAAATGGATCAAGCAAAGAAAGGGTTCTTGCCTGTGTTACAAGGTGTGAAATTGAGTAAGACTCAATGCCCGACCACTGCAGAAGATAGAGAGAATATGAAAGATGTTCCCTATGCATCAGCCATAGGCTCTATCATGTATGCAATGCTGTGTACCAGACCTGATGTGTGCCTTGCTATAAGTTTAGCAGGGAGGTACCAAAGTAATCCAGGAATGGATCACTGGACAGCGGTCAAGAACATCCTGAAATACCTGAAAAGGACTAAGGATATGTTTCTCGTATATGGAAGTGACAAAGAGCTCATCGTAAAAGGTTACGTTGATGCAAGCTTTGACACTGATCCGGACGATTCTAAATCGCAAACCGGATACGTGTTTACATTAAACGGTGGAGCTGTCAGTTGGTGCAGTTCTAAACAAAGCGTTGTAGCGGGATCTACATGTGAAGCGGAATACATAGCTGCTTCGGAAGCAGCAAATGAAGGAGTCTGGATGAAGGAGTTCATATCCGATCTAGGTGTCATACCTAGTGCATCGGGTCCAATGAAAATCTTTTGTGACAATACTGGTGCAATTGCCTTGGCAAAGGAATCCAGATTTCACAAAAGGACCAAACACATCAAGAGACGCTTCAACTCCATCCGGGATCTAGTCCAGGTGGGAGACATAGAGATTTGCAAGATACATACGGATCTGAATGTTGCAGACCCGTTGACTAAGCATCTTCCACGAGCAAAACATGATCAGCACCAAAGCTCCATGGGTGTTAGATTCATTACAGTGTAATCTAGATTATTGACTCTAGTGCAAGTGGGAGACTGAAGGAAATATGCCCTAGAGGTAATAATAAAGTTATTATTTATTTCCTTATAATCATGATAAATGTTTATTATTCATGCTAGAATTGTATTTTCCGGAAACATAATACATGTGTGAATACATAGACAAACAGAGTGTCACTAGTATGCCTCTACTTGACTAGCTCGTTAATCAAAGATGGTTATGTTTCCTAACCATGAACAATGAGTTGTTATTTGATTAACGAGGTCACATCATTAGTAGAATGATCTGATTGACATGACCCATTCCATTAGCTTAGCACCTGATCGTTTAGTATGTTGCTATTGCTTTCTTCATGACTTATACATGTTCCTATGACTAGGAGATTATGCAACTCCCGTTTACCGGAGGAACACTTTGGGTACTACCAAACATCACAACGTAAATGGGTGATTATAAAGGAGTACTACAGGTGTCTCCAATGGTCGATGTTGGGTTGGCGTATTTCGAGATTAGGATTTGTCACTCCGATTGTCGGAGAGGTATCTCTGGGCCCTCTCGGTAATACACATCACATAAGCCTTGCAAGCATTACAACTAATATGTTAGTTGTGAGATGATGTATTACGGAACGAGTAAAGAGACTTGCCGGTAACGAGATTGAACTAGGTATTGGATACCGACGATCGAATCTCGGGCAAGTAACATACCGATGACAAAGGGAACAACGTATGTTGTTATGCGGTCTGACCGATAAAGATCTTCGTAGAATATGTAGGAGCCAATATGGGCATCTAGGTCCCGCTATTGGTTATTGACCAGAGACGTGTCTCGGTCATGTCTACATTGTTCTCGAACCCGTAGGGTCCGCACGCTTAAGGTTACGATGACAGTTATATTATGAGTTTATGCATTTTGATGTACCGAAGGTTGTTCGGAGTCCCGGATGTGATCACGGACATGACGAGGAGTCTCGAAATGGTCGAGACATAAAGATTGATATATTGGAAGCCTATGTTTGGACATCGGAAGTGTTCCGGGTGAAATCGGGATTTTACCGGGTTACCGGGAGGTTACCGGAACCCCCCGGGAACCATATGGGCCTTCATGGGCCTTAGTGGAAAGGAGAAAGGGGCAGCCCAAGGGGGCTGCGCGCCTCCCCCCTTCCCCTAGTCCTATTAGGACTAGGAGAGGTGGCCGGCCACCCCTCTCCCTCTTTCCCCCTTGGGAATCCTAGTTGGAATAGGATTGGAGGGGAGTCCTACTCCCGGTAGGAGTAGGACTCCTCCTGCGCCTCCTCCTCCTGGCCGGCGCCTCCCCCCCCCCTTGGCTCCTTTATATACGGAGGCAGGGGCACCTCTAAACACACAAGTTGACACAAGTTGATCCACGTGATCAATTCCTTAGCCGTGTGCGGTGCCCCCTGCCACCATATTCCTCGATAATACTGTAGCGGAGTTTAGGCGAAGCCCTGCTGCTGTAGTTCATCAAGATCGTCACCACGCCGTCGTGCTGACGGAACTCTTCCCCGACACTTTGCTGGATCGGAGTCCGGGGATCGTCATCGAGCTGAACGTGTGCTCGAACTCGGAGGTGCCGTAGTTTCGGTGCTTGATCGGTTGGATCGTGAAGACGTACGACTACTTCCTCTACGTCGTGTCATCGCTTCCGCAGTCGGTCTGCGTAGGGTACGTAGACAACACTCTCCTCTCGTTGCTATGCATCACATGATCCTGTGTGCGCGTAGGAAATTTTTTGAAATTACTACGAAACCCTACATTGTTGTGGTGTTTCATCAATATGCAACTCGTTGCATATTGAGCTCCACTTAATTTGTAGGGTTGCTTATGCACTTTGCCATGCCATGCTTCATTAAACCGGACATGCACCATACTTGATTGTGCATCATGACATGATTATGTGATGGTTGTTTACCATGATTGTTTGCTTCTTTCCGGTGTTGCTTCTTCGGGTTGGTTCCGATAACGTCGTGTTGTGAGGATTCGTTCAACTACGTCCGTTTGTCTTCTTCATGGACTTGTTCTTCTTCCTTGCGGGATTTCAGGCAAGATGACCATACCCTTGAAATCACTTCTATCTTTGCTTGCTAGTTGCTCGCTCTTTTGCTATGCCTATGCTGCGATACCTACCACTTGCTTATCATGCCTCCCATATTGTTGAACCAAGCCTCTAACCCACCTTGTCCTAGCAAATCATTGTTTGGCTATGTTACTGCTTTGCTCAGCCCCTCTTATAGTGTTGTTAGTTGTAGGTGAAGATTGAAGTTTGTTCCTTGTTGGAACATAGAGATGTTGTTCCTTGTTGGAACATGTTTACTTGTTGGGATATCACAATATCTCTTATTTAACTAATGCATCTATATACTTGGTAAAGGGTGGAAGGCTCGGCCTTATGCCTGGTGTTTTGTTCCACTCTTGCCGCCCTAGTTTCTGTCATATCGGTGTTATGTTCCCGGATTTTGCGTTCCTTACGCGGTTGGGTTATAATGGGAACCCCTTGACAGTTTGCTTTGAATAAAACTCCTCCAGCAAGGCCCAACCTGGGTTTTACCATTCGCCACCTAGCCTCTTTTTCCCTTGGGTTAGGCCAGCCCAAGGGTCATCTTTATTTTAACCCCCCCGGGCCAGTGCTTGTCTAAGTGTTGGTCCGAAATGGGCAGCCTGCGGGGCCACCTCGGGGAAACTTGAGGGCTGGTCTTACTTGTAGCTTGACCTATCCGGTGTTGCCCTGCGAACGAGATATGTGCAGCTCCCATCAGGATGTCGGCACATCGGGCGGCTTTGCTGGACTTGTTTTACCATTGTCGAGGATGTCTTGTAACCGGGATTCCAAATCAGATCGGGTCTTCCCGCTAGAAGGAATATCCTTCGTTGACCGTGAGAGCTTGCGATGGGCTAAGTTGGGACACCCCTGCAGGGATTTGAACTTTCGAAAGCCGTGCCCGCGGTTATGGGCAGATGGGAATTTGTTAATGTCCGGTTGTAGAAAACCTGAAGTTGATCCTAATTAAAGTACATCAACCGTGTGTGTATCCGTGATGGTCTCTTTTCGGCGGAGTCCGGGAAGTGAACACGGTGTTGGAGTAATGCTTGACGTAGGTTGTTCTAGGATCACTTCTTGATCATAGTTTCTCGATCGTGCTTTGCCTTCTCTTCTCGCTCTCTTTTGCGAATAGGTTAGCCACCATATATGCTAGTCGCTTGCTGCAGCTCCACCTCATACCTTTTACCCTTTCTATAAGCTTAAATAGTCTTGATCGCGAGGGTGTGAGATTACTGAGTCCTCGTGACTCACAGATACTTCCAAAACCAGTTTGCAGGTGCTGATGTTACCGAGCAGGTGACGCAACCAAGCTCAAGGAGGAGCTCGATGAAGATCTTGTCCTTTGTGTTGTTTCATTCTAGTTGATCAGTAGTGGAGCCCAGTCGGGACGATCGGGGATCTGTGTAGCATTTGGGGTAGTCTTCTTTCATTTTGGTTCCGTAGCCGGACCTTGATTCTATTTGAATGATGTAATGCTTTATTCATGTATTATGTGAAGTGGCGATTGTAAGCCAACTATGTATCTCTATCCCTTATGTATTACATGGGTTGTGTGAAGATTACCTCACTTGCGACATTGCTTTCAATGCGGTTATGCCTCTAAGTCGTGCTTCAACACGTGGGAGATATAGCCGCATCGAGGGCGTTACAAGTTGGTAATCAGAGCCTTCCCCGACCTTAAGAGCCCCCTGCTTGATCGAATCGCTGGCGTTATTGAGTCTAGAAATGTTTTGAGTCATTTAGGAATTATATATATCGGAGAGTTAGGAATTCTTTTTACTCCCCAGTCCCTTCGTCGTTCTGGTGAGGCATCCTGACGTAGAGTTTTGACTCTTCTCTTCTCAAATTTCACTAAATTTTTTTTAGGATCACGCGGGTATCTTGGAATCGTTTCGATGGTTTTGTGATGAGAACATTGTTCTTGGTGCCTCCTGTCATTTAGGGGTTGTGGCAGTGTCCCGGGGAGTTGAGCTCCGAGGTGTTGTCGTCACAATTTTATCGTTGCAGTTCTGGAATACCTGAGATTAGTTTCACCGACATCGAAAATCTCTTTTATGTAGTTGTTGGTGAGATAACCTCGACGCCACCCAGTACTGGGGCGGGAGTTCGGGAGTATCGCCATAACTCGTACAACGGATGCTTTTCGAAGGTTGAGGTAGACGATTTCTGAAGGTTTCTTGGTTATGTGTTGAAGGATGGATACAGCTGGATGTAGGATTTGCTAGTTTGGGTGAGATATTATGCTTACCCTGTATCCCCAACACCTGATTGCATAACCGGAAAATTTCGGGAGTTTATAAGTGGGAATTCAGGTAGCTCTTAGGATATCTTTCCGACAGATGTATGATATGAAATTGGGGTTCGACGTCTAGTGGTCCGCCTATCCACGGTTGGTTTTACAGTGGTCTCCTTGTGTCTTAAAGAGTCCTTGGCTATGCCGACTCCGGTACGCTTCGTATGTCATGTGCACTGCCTTGTACATGATGGTGTTGTACGATCGAGCCCGTGTAGGCCCCACCACGAAAACTTCGGACGAAATCTCTATCATATGTTTGTTCCGGCTTATTTTGCAAGCCAATCCTTTGTTTTTTGTTTTGATTGTGGTATTCGAGTTGCTTCGAAGTCAAATGTTGATTCCATACCTGTCCTAAACGGTGTTCTCAAATTCCTATATGAATACTAATCTTTCTCGATCATCGAGCTTGTCATCTAAATTTCTTCTCAACCGGCGTGTTTCTCTTCAAGTGGATCCGATATTTTTCTACATCCGCAAGGTCAATTATCAGTTCTTCTCAATGGTGCTCATCTCATCCGTCCCAAGATTCCTTTGTTTTTCCCACCCTCCCACCCTTTTCCTTCAAGGATTCAGATTTCTTAATCAAGTATCCATCTTATCGATGTGAAGTCTTTCCATTCTTTTCCGTCAATGTTCTTATCCGGTGATTCTCACGAAGATGCTAAGGGAGCTTCAAGTTCATCTTTCTTCATTCTTGTCTTCTCTAGTGGTTTCAAATCAAGCTTTTGGTGTTGATCATATCCGTTTTCCTCGTTTCAAATGCCTTCTCTTGCCGGTGCACCTCATAATCATCCATTTCTCGCTATTCAATTGTTTCGGAGTGCTAAAGATATCTCAAGGCTCGTCTTGTCATTTAAGATCCGTTCAACTTATTTTGATGTTGTTATCTCATTCAAGCCGTTTAATTCAACCGTCGCTATCCCCTTTTCAAGCAATCATTTCAATGGTGTTTCTTTTCAGTGGGCCCTAACCCACAGGTCTTTTCCCAGGATCTTACCTGACTCTTCTAATCCTTCCCAGAGTTATTTCCAAATTCTTTTCCCAAGTTTGACGTAAGAATGAATTATCATCAGTCAAATGCTTTCTCCAAGATCTTTCAAGTTCTATCATCGTTGGTTCAACCTTTCTAATTTTCATCCTGGGGTACCACAACAATTCATGGTGGTGTCTCTCATCGTCATTCTCTGCATTCGAAGACCGAAGAAGAGTTTCTCCTCAATCCTATCCGTCTATCAAGATTCATGGTGCTAGCTTGATGCCTTCCTCTCATAATTGTTTTCGATTGTGAGAATTGTTTTCACCCATCCGGAGCAATCCAAGATTCTTTTTAGTTTGTGCCTCCGAAGGCCATCATTTCGGATTTAATCATTTCCAGCTTTCAGCTCTTTTTCGCTAAATCTTACCGGTGCATTGTTCAAATATCCTCTAATCAGCTCGTGATCTCTTCGTTCTCTTGGACCTAAATTCTCTCAAGCATCTTCGTTTATTTGCTAAACCTTCCCGGGGTTTCTTCAGGTTTTATTGGTTCTTTCCCAATTCTACCGGTGCCTCTTTTAAGATTCTTCTTCCTTCGTTATATTATCAATTGACTCCTTCTTTCCAATCCTACCGGTGGTTCGTTGAAGACCTTCTCAAGTTTGCGCTATATCTATCTTAATCCTTTCTACGGGAATAAGTAGTATACCAAATCCGCTACTTGTCATCAATTTAAATTGGTGAAGGATACACATAACGTAATTCTTATTCTTACTTCATCCAAGTGATTAATTCCTTATTCGGGAGACTCATCAAATTCTCGGTTTCACTTGATTCATTTTTCTTTCTCGGAGTCCCAAGCTCTCGCAATTATATCACCATGGAGATTCATATAAATCATTACAAGGTTTCATTTTATGTTTTCAACTTCTCTTTCTTTTCGGTATCCTTTTGTTACCGGAGTTCTTCATCAAGGTTCTACATGATGGTTCATCAAGGATTTAATTTCTTTCTCGAGGTGTTCATCAAGATTCTTTTCAGAGGAGCTCGAGCATTCTTCATCTTGCAATCCGGAGTGCAATTCTTTCTTCTGTATCATTGGAGGTGGTATTATGTCATTCCTGATAATTTGAGTTCATGTTTCATGATTCACATGTTGTTAAGAATGAGATATTTTAAATCCATCAATCTCGTCATTGGAGTTATCTTGGGTTATATTTCACCTAAAGCCTTCCCTAAGGTTTGTTGCAATTATGGTGCTTATAAATGATCCAAGTTCTTCTTTTATCCTCCCGGTGAAATAGTTTCCCGTCTTCTTGCTCATATCAATCCAATCTATTGTTTTCCGTTATTGGCAGAATTTCAGCTCATAATTTTGAGATGTCTTCCATAAGCCCACGTCAAGCTTATCCTTTCGCTGTTGATAATCCAATAACTCCATTCGAGAATATGTCGTAAGCGTGCTCTCCCAAGATTTTGTTTCCTCGTTCATTCCATTCCATTCTTACTTTTGTTCCAGAGGTATTGCGATGTTGCCCTCTTCAACCCATCTACTTGTTTTGTCAAGATCATTTTCCTTTCCTTTGCTTATCCATTTAACCGGAGTGCTGTCTAAAATCGTTCTTACCCCTTGTGACATTCTTTCAATAGTTCCGGAGGCAGTGTGTTGTTGATTTCATCAAGTATCTTCTCATCTTATCAAGTTCTTATTCAATTCTTTCCATTTGCAGTCGGAGTGCTGTCCAAATTATATCATTCTTTTCCCTTCTCTATATTGTTTCAACTGGAGTGTTATGTCTATCATTCCTCTTGTAGCCGGAGTCTTCATCCAAGTGCTTTCATTTTGCTAAGCTCATATTCTTTACCTTTCTTTTCCAACCGGAGTGTTGTCGTAATTGATCCTTATCGTTCCTTGTGCATCTCATTCTACCGGAGTGCTTGCATGTACTTCTTGTCCATTGCAATCCTTGTCTTTTGTCTTTCAACCTCCAAGGTTCTCGTAATGTGCCTTGTTCCTCTTTTACAACGGAGTGTTTCCAACTTTGTTCATCTCCGTTGTATTCTTTTCTCGAAGTTGCTCAACCTTTTCAGGGTTCTTTGGGCTCACTCATTCGTCAAAGAAGCAACTTAGTTTTACCTCTCCTCTTTCTCTTACGTTTTCCCTCCGGTGCCATTCTAGATCTCGGGACGAGATCCTCTTGTAGTGGTGGAGTGTTGTGACGCCATGAGACCGATGTGCCAGGTGTCTTCCAGTTATACGCCGTCGTTGCCATGTCTTTTGCTTGCGTGTTGCATTTCATCATGTCAACATATGCATTGCATCATCACGTTTTCAAAACTTGCATTCGTCCGGGGTATCCCAGTTCTCCCCGTTGTCCGTTCTGAGCCCAGACACACTTGCACGCGCCCGCGGCATGTCCAAAATATTATTTTATAAGTGGCCGGAAAATGTTCTCAGAATGGGATGAGAGTTGGCGTGTGGTCTTGTTATGTTGTAGGTAGGCCGCCTGCCAAGTTTTCATCGCATTCGGAGTTCGTTTGATAGCCCAACCGTTAAACTATAACGGCATTATAGCCGGTCTAACGTCGGACGTTTTCGGTCTCCGGAAACAATCGCCGGGTCTCCCTCTCCCCTCTTCTCTCAGTCCAAACTGCTCTCCACAGTCCTCCTAGGCCCATGCCTACCCCTCTCTCTGTTATGCCCGCGGCCCTCCTCGCGCGCGCGCCCGAAAGCTGTCCCGGACCCAACCCGGACTGCCGCTACCGTTGTGTCTGGATCATCCCCAAACATCTACAAAACGTCTCCGTTTTGTTAATTGGACTTCCTAATATATTTTTTCGCGATCGTATGATTGCAATCGGAGGGACGAGATAGCCTCTACCCTAATCCCTTTGCAATATAAATAGTGGGCAGCCCTAGAAATTAGGGATCTTGTCCCACCCATTCTGTGTCCACCGCCGCCACTGTCTTCTTGGGGATCTGCACTGCCCAATCCAACCGTAGCCAACCACCATCTCCTCCGTTTCCATGCCCGACCAATCCCGCGACCTCCTCTCCCCTCGAGCCCGAGGCCTTGCTTCCTCTGCTCGATCCACCTTCTGGAGCGCTCCCGAGCTCACCTATGTTTAGGCACGAACCCCTCGCCGTCCTCGCGACCAGCCGCGTCACCGGCGACCTCCTCCAGCAGGCCCGTGCCACCCCTCTCTTCCCTGCATCCCATTCCATCTTCTTGTTCTTTTCTCTCTCACCTCCCCTCTCTGACCCGTCGTAGGTTGGCCATGGACGCCCGATGGAGCACTGCTGCAGGGAACCTCGAAAACCATCAGATTCGGCGGGCCTCCGCTGCCCTTGACCGTTCCTGCCGGATTCCGTCGGCTAGGCTCTGTCCCCGACCACCGGTGCTGTCGCCGACCTCAGTTGCTGCTGCCGTTTGTTTCCCCTGTCGATCGGACGACCCGACCGCACGCCAAGTTCCAGCGCTGCTTCTTCTTCATCGAGTTGCAGGTCGATATCGCGCCTCAAGTACCGCAGCGCCGCCTCCCTCGCTTCGTCTCCGGCCCCTGCCTCGCGTGCGTGACCTCTTGTGCTAGATCTCCAAGGCCAGCGCCGCCTGTCGCCGGAGCATCGTCCCCAAGGCCTGCGCTGCCTACGCTCGAGAGGAGGACGACGGAGCCGCGCCCCTGCTATGACTCCTCATCGAGACACTCCAGCCGGCCTCGTCTCGATCCCAGGCCTAGCGCTAGGCCTCCCGGCCCAGCATCGCCCCCTGCTGGCCTCCCCCTCCACCGTGAGGCCCAAGGCCCAGCCACTCCTCTGCTGGACCGCGCCAGCCACTGGCGCCCCTCCTGGCACCTCCCCATAGTTCTGGGCAAGGCCCATGGTGAGAGCAGATCCAGCCCGACATGTTTTTTTTCCATAAAATGTTTTTCCTTTTTTTCAGAGAACACTGTTTTGCAGAAAACCCCCCAAGCAACATGCATTTAATAACTCACAAACCGTGCATCATTTGTAAAAACTTTATATATGAAAAATGCTTAGAATTTTGTGTAGATTAATACTATGCCACTTTCATCCATGTTTGAAATGCTCAAAAAGTTGTTTGTTTAAATTTGCTCAAATAACTTGTTAAAATGATTTATTCCATAACTTAATAACCATAGCTCCAAACCTAACAAACTTTATATGTAAGTGGGGTAGGAAAATGCCTAGTTTAACATGGTGCACTTTTCTTGCATGTTTAATAACTCTAAAATTGTGTTTAGGGAAGAAAAGGACCAAACCTATTAAATGCATATGAGGATTTTCCGGAAGTGTTGTTTGTTGTTCCGGCCTCATTTAAATTTGCCTAGATAGGTAGTTTTCATTTGCTTCACCCCTTGCCATGTTAATCAACATTTAATATTGTTGGGTACATAAACGAGATCGAACTAACTGACTTGTTGTGGTGTTTCATCAATATGCAACTCATTGCATATTGAGCTCCACTTAATTTGTAGGGTTGCTTGTGCACTTTGCCATGCCATGCTTCATTAAACCGGACATGCATCATACTTGACTGTGCATCATGACATGATTATGTGATGGTTGTTTACCATGATTGTTTGCTTCTTTCCGGTGTTGCTTCTTCGGGTTGGTTCCGATAACGTCGTGTTGTGAGGATTCGTTCGACTACGTCTGTTTGTCTTCTTCATGGACTCGTTCTTCTTCCTTGCGGGATTTCAGGCAAGATGACCATACCCTCGAAATCACTTCTATCTTGGCTTGCTAGTTGCTCGCTCTTTTGCTATGCCTATGCTACGATACCTACCACTTGCTTATCATGCCTCCCATATTGTTGAACCAAGCCTCTAACCCACCTTGTCCTAGCAAATCATTGTTTGGCTATGTTACCGCTTTGCTCAGCCCCTCTTATAGCGTTGTTAGTTGCAGGTGAAGATTGAAGTTTGTTCCTTGTTGGAACATGGAGATGTTGTTCCTTGTTGGAACATGTTTACTTGTTGGGATATCACAATATCTCTTATTTAACTAATGCATCTATATACTTGGTAAAGGGTGGAAGGCTCGGCCTTATGCCTGGTGTTTTGTTCCACTCTTGCCGCCCTAGTTTCCATCATATCAGTGTTATGTTCCCGGATTTTGCGTTCCTTACGCGGTTGGGTTATAATGGGAACCCCTTGACAGTTCGCTTTGAATAAAACTCCTCCAGCAAGGCCCAACCTTGGTTTTACCATTCGCCACCTAGCCTCTTTTTCCCTTGGGTTAGGCCAGCCCAAGGGTCATCTTTATTTTAACCCCCCGGGCCAGTGCTTGTCTAAGTGTTGGTGGGCAACCTGCGGGGCCACCTCGGGGAAACTTGAGGGCTGGTTTTACTCGTAGCTTGACCTATCCGGTGTTGCCCTGAGAACGAGATATGTGCAGCTCCCATCAGGATGTCGGCACATCGGGCGGCTTTGCGGGACTTGTTTTACCATTGTCGAGGATGTCTTGTAACCGGGATTCCGAGTCTGATCGGGTCTTCCCGCTAGAAGGAATATCTTTCGTTGACCGTGAGAGCTTGTGATGGGCTAAGTTGGGACACCCCTGCAGGGATTTGAACTTTTGAAAGCCGTGCCCGCGGTTATGGGCAGATGGGAATTTGTTAATGTCTGGTTGTAGAAAACCTGAAGTTGATCCTAATTAAAATACATCAACCGCGTGTGTAACCATGATGGTCTCTTTCTGGCGGAGTCTGGGAAGTGAACACGGTGTTGGAGTAATGCTTGACGTAGGTTGTTCTAGGATCACTTCTTGATCATAGTTTCTCGATCGTGCTTTGCCTTCTCTTCTCGCTCTCTTTTGCGAATAGGTTAGCCACCATATATGCTAGTCGCTTGCTGCAGCTCCACCTCATACCTTTTACCCTCCCTATAAGCTTAAATAGTCTTGATCGCGAGGGTGTGAGATTGCTGAGTCCTCGTGACTCACAGATACTTCCAAAACCAGTTTGCAGGTGCTGATGTTACCGAGCAGGTGACGCAACCAAGCTCAAGGAGGAGCTCGATGAAGATCTTGTCCTTTGTGTTGTTTCGTTCTAGTTGATCAGTAGTGGAGTCCAGTCGGGACGATCGGGGATCTGTGTAGCATTTGGGGTAGTCTTCTTTCATTTTGGTTCCGTAGCTGGACCTTGATTCTATTTGAATGATGTAATGCTTTATTCATGTATTATGTGCAGTGGCGATTGTAAGCCAACTATGTATCTCTGTCCCTTATGTATTACATGGGTTGTGTGATGATTACCTCACTTGCGACATTGCTTTCAATGCAGTTATGCCTCTAAGTCGTGCTTTGACATGTGGGAGATATAGCCGCATCGAGGGTGTTACATGTAGGGTCCAAGTCCTCTGGATCATGTTCGTTTCGAAAATCACGTTCCCAAAGGTTTCATTCCGTTTGGACTCCATTTGATATTCTTTTTCCGCGAAACTCTGAAATAGGCAAAAAAAAAACAATTCTGGGCTGGGCCTCCGGTTAATAGGTTAGTCCCAAAAATAATATAAAAGTGTATAGTAAAGCCCAATAATGTCCATAATAGGATATAATATAACATGGAACAATCAAAAATTATAGATACGTTGGAGACGTATCAAGCATCCCCAAGCTTAATTCCTGCTTGTCCTTGAGTAGGTAAATGATAAAAACAGAATTATTGATGTGGAATGCTACTTGGTATAATTTCAATGTAATTCTCTTAATTGTGGTATGAATATTCAGATCCGAAAGATTCAAGACAAAAGTTCAATATTGACATAGAAATAATAATACTTCATGCATATTAACTAAGCAATTACGTCTATTCAAAATAAAATGGCCAAAGAAAGTTATCTCTACAAAATCATATAGTCTGGCTATGCTCCATCTTCACCACACAAAGTATTTAAATCATGCACAACCCCGATGACAAGCCAAGCAATTGTTTCATACTTTTGGTGTTCTCAAACTTTTTCAATCTTCATGCAATACATGAGCGCGAGCCATGGACATAGCACTATATGTGGAATAGAATGGTGGTTGTGGAGAAGACAAAAAGGTAGAAGATAGTCTCACATCAACTAGGCATATCAACGGGCTATGGAGATGCCCATTAATAGATATCAATGTGAGTGAGTAGGTATTGTCATGCAACGGATGCACTAGAGCTATAAGTATATGAAAGCTCAACAAAAAGAACTAAGTGGGTGTGTATCCAATTCGCTTGCTCACGAAGACCTAGGGCATTTTGAGGAAGCCCATCAATGGAATATACAAGCCAAGTTCTATAATGAAAAATTCCCACTAGTATATGAAAGTGATAACATAGGAGACTCTCTATCATGAAGATCATGGTGCTACTTTGAAGCACAAGTGTGGAAAAAGGATAGTAGTATTGTCCCTTTTTTTGGGCATTCTTATTTTGGCCTTTCTCCTTTTTTGGGGACAATACTCTATGAATGATGATCATCACACTTCTATTTATTTACAACTCAATGATTACAACTCGATACTAGAACAAAGTATGACTCTATATGAATGCCTCCGGCGGTATACCGGGATAGCAATGATGCATGAGTGACTTGTACGAAAGAATTATGAACGGTGGTTTTGCCACAACTAAAATGTCAACTACATGATCATGCAAAGCAAATATGACAATGATGGAGCGTGTCATAGTAAACGGAACGGCGGAAAGTTGCATGGCAATATATCTCGAAATGGCTATGGAAATGCCATGATAGGTAGGTATGGTGGCTGTTTTGAGGAAGGTATATGGTGGGTGTATGATACCGGCGAAAGGTGCGTGGTATTAGAGAGGCTAGCGATGGTGGAAGGGTGAGAGTGCGTATAATCCATGCAATCAACATTAGTCATAAAAACTCACATACTTATTGCAAAGATCTATTAGTTATCGAAGCAAAGTACTACGGGCATGCTCCTAGCGGGATAGATATGTAGGAAAAGACCATCGCTCGTCCCCGACCGCAACTCATAAGGAAGACAATCAATAAATAATTCATGCTCCAACTTCTTCACATAACGGTTCACCATACGTGCATGCTACGGGAATCACAAACTTTAACACAAGCATTTCTAAAATTCACAACTACTCAACTAGCACGACTCTAATATGACCATCTCCATATCTCAAAACAATTATCAAGTATCAAACTTCTCATAGTATTCAACACACTCATAAGAATTTCTTTATTAATCTTGAATGCCTAACATAATTAAAGAAAATTACCACGCTGTTTTGTAGGACTCTCAAAATAATCTAAGTGAAGCATGAGAGAACAATAGTTTCTATAAAACAAATCCACCACCGTGCCCTAAAAGATATAAGTGAAGCACTAGAGCAAAAACTATATAACTCAAAAGATATAAGTGAAGCACATAGAGTATTCTAACAATTTCCGAATCATGTGTGTCTCTCAAAAGGTGTGTACAGCAAGGATGATTGTGTAAAACTAACAAATAAAGACTCAAATAATACAAGACGCTCCAAGCAAAACACATATCATGTGGTAAATAAAAATATAGCTCCAAGTAAAGTTACCGATGGAAGTAGACGAAAGAGGGGATGCCTTCCGGAGCATCCCCAAGCTTGGGACTTTATGTGTCCTTAGATTATATTGGGGTGACATGGGCATACCCAATCTTAGGCTCTTGCCACTCCTTGTTCCATAATTCATCAAATCTTTTACCCAAAACTTGAACTTCAGAACACAAAACTTAAAGTAGAAAATCTCGTGAGCTCCGTTAGCGAAAGAACAAAAAACACCACTTCAAGGTACTGTAATGAACTCATTCTTTATTTATATTTGTGTTAAACTTAATGTATTACAACTTCTCTATGGTTTATAAACTATTTTACTTGCCATATATTCATCAAAATAAGCAAACAACACACGAAAAACAGAATCTGTCAAAAACAGAACAGTCTGTAGTAATCTGTAGCTAACGCAAGTTCTGGAACCCCAAAAATTCTAAAATAAATTTCTGGACGTGAGGAATTTATCTATTAATCATCTGCAAAAAGAATTAACTAAATAGAACTTTCGAAATAAAAATGGCAGCAATTCTCGTGAGCGCTTAAGTTTTTGTTTTAAAGCAAGATTAATTTTTTTTCCCCAAGTCTTCCCAACGGTTCTACTTGGCACAAACACTAATTAAACACAAAAAACACAACCAAAACAGAGGCTAGATAAATAATTTATTACTAAACAGGAGCAAAAAGCAAGGAATAAAAATAAAATTGGGTTGCCTCCCAACAAGCGCTATCATTTAACGCCCCTAGCTAGGCATAAACGCAAGGATAGATCTAAGTATCTGTTGTTGGTAATTCTTTAATGAGACATCTATCACCCTTAAGAGTTTCTCTCCTTTTATCAACTATCAAACTTCTAGGCAAAAAATCGAAACAATCATTAATAGCAAACAGTTCCTTAATGATAGCAAAAAGATTGGGATGAATACTTATAGATTTGAGATCCGCAGTTTCCTTGCTAGAGGATTCACCCTTATTTTTAGGAACATACATAAGCTTGGTAATTTTAGTTGGAGGACTTGGAGTATTCTTTACGGAAGAAAAAACGGTTCCCAAGTTGGTAATGATACCCTCAAGTTTATCGATTCTAGTGGAATCCTAATTTATTCTTTCATTAACTATGGGTTCCTTCTCCTTAATATTTTTCAAAGTGACTCCTACTTTAGATCCATATTGAGTAATTTGGTTGTGGATCTTTTTATCCAAATTTTCAATTAATTCTATTGTAGCAATTTTATTTTCAATAATTTCAAGTTTTTGCATTACATGCTCCAAAGTTAACATAGTTCCATTAACCAAAAGAGGGGGTGAGCCAAACAAATCTATCATAGCATTATAGGAATCAAAAGCGTGGCTACCCAAGAAATTCCCTCCGGTAATGGTATCAAGGACATATCTGTGCCAAGTAGTAGTGACTACATAAAAATTGCGGAGAAGAACAGAAGTAGATTGCTTTCTGGTAGATCTATTTTGAGCATTGCAAATTCTATACCAAGCGTCTTTTAGATTTTATCCTTCCCTTTGCTTAAAATTAAGAACTTCATTTTCAGGAGACAACGGAGAAGATAGGGGACTAGCCATAACGACAAGCAAGCAATCCAACACACAGGCAAACAAGAGACGGGCAAAAAGAGGCAAATAGAGAAAGAGAAGGAGGACGGAGAGAGAGGGCGAATAAAACGGCAAGGGTGAAGTGGGGGAGAGGAAAACGAGATGCAAATGGCAAATAATGTAATGCGGGAGATAAGGGTTTGTGATGGGTACTTGGAATGTTGACTTTTGCGTAAACTCCCCGGCAATGGCGCCAGAAATCCGTCTTGCTACCTCTTGAGCACTGTGTTAGCTTTCCCTTGAAGAGGAAAGGGTGATGCAGCAAAGTAGCGTAAGTATTTCCCTCAGTTTTTGAGAACCAAGGTATCAATCCATTAGGAGGCCACACACGAGTCCCTTGCACATACACAAACAAATAAAATCCTCGCAACCAACGCAATAAAGGGGTTGTCAATCCCTTCACGGTCACTTACGAAAGTGAGATCTGATAGATATGATAAGATAATATTTTTGGTATTTTTATGATAAAGATGCAAAGTAAAGAAAGCAAAATAAAAGGAAAAGGAAATAGCTTATTGACGGAAGATTAATATGATGGAAAATAGACCCGGGGGCCATAGGTTTCATTAGTGGCTTCTCTCG
The DNA here is from genome assembly GCF_018294505.1 of Triticum aestivum. Lineage (NCBI taxonomy): Eukaryota > Viridiplantae > Streptophyta > Magnoliopsida > Poales > Poaceae > Triticum > Triticum aestivum. Next base: position 686,679,185 of record NC_057812.1, read on the forward strand.
AGAGCATACGTATTACGGTGGGTAAACAAATTACTATTGATCAATTGACAGAATTGAGCATAGTTATGAGAATATCTAGGTATGATCATGTATATAGGCATCACGTCCGAGACAAGTAGACCGACTCCTACCTGCATCTACTACTATTAATCCACACATCGACCGCTATCCAACATGCATCTAGAGTATTAAGTTCAAAAGAACAGAGTAACGCTTTAAGCAAGATGACATGATGTACAGGGATAAACTCATGCAATATGATATAAACCCCATCTTGTTATCCTCAATGGCTACAATACAATACGTGCCTTGCTGCCCCTACTGTCACTGGGAAAGGACACCGCAAGATTGAACCCAAAGCTAAGCACTTCTCCCATTGCAAGAAAGATCAATCTAGTAGGCTAAACCAAATTGATAATTCGAAGAGAATTGCAAAGATAACCAATCATACATAAAAGAATTCAGAGAAGATTCAAATATTGTTCATAGATAAACTTGATCATAAACCCACAATTCATCAGTCTCAACAAACACACCGCAAAAGAAGATTACATCGAATAGATCTCCATAAGAGAGGGGGAGAACTTTGTATTGAGATCCAAAAAGAGAGAAGAAGCCATCTAGCTAATAACTATGGACCCGAAGGTCTGAAGTAAACTATTCACACTTCATCGGAGAGGCTATGGTGTTGATGTAGAAGCCCTCCGTAATCGATGCCCCCTCCGGCGGAGCTTCGGAAAAGGCCCCAAGATGGGATCTCACGGGTACAGAAAGTTACGGCGGTGGAATTAGGGTTTTGGCTCCATATCTGGTAGTTTGGGGGTACGTAGGTATATATAGGAGGAAGAAGTACGTCGGTGGAGCAACGTGGGCCCCACGAGGGTGGAGGGTGCGCCTAGGGGGGGGGGGGGTAGGCGCGCCCCCTACCTCGTGCCCTCCTGGTTGCTTTCTTGACGCAGGGTCCAAGTCCTCTAGATCATGTTCGTTCCGAAAATCACGTTCCCGAAGGTTTCATTCCGTTTGGACTCCGTTTGATATTCATTTTCTACGAAACTCTGAAATAGGCAAAAAAACAGCAATTCTGGGCTTGGCCTTCGGTTAACAGGTTAGTCCCAAAAATAATATAAAAGTGTATAATAAATCCCAATAATGACCAAAATAGGATATAATATAGCATGGAACAATAAAAAATTATAGATACGTTGGAGACGTATCAAGACCCCCTTGGTCTTTTGGTCGGCAAAGGATATCCCATCGCGCGAGACGATATTTCCTCTTGGCCTCATCAGACTGCCAAAAGAAACGATATCTAAAGAAATCAAGTCGCTTCTGAACCCCTTTCGGAATTCCGAAGAATGAAAGTAGGAACATCGGCATACTAGTCAATACCGAGTAAATCAGCACTAGCCGACCTTCATATTACATAAGCTTGCCCTTCCAGCAGCTAAGTTTTTTTTTTCAATTCGATCTTCGATACATTTCCATTCTTTATTGGATAACTTACGATGGTGGATTGGTATTCCCAAATAATTGAATGGTAAAGCACCTAATTCAAATCTGAGCAATTGTCTATAAGTGTTTTGCTCGTCTATGACCTTCCCAAAGTAAAACAACTCGCTCTTGTGAAAGTTTATCTTTAAGCCAGACAATTGTTCGAAGAGACATAAAATAAGTTTCATATTACGTGCCTTAGCCATGTCATGTTCCATGAATAAGATAGTGTCATCAGCATACTGTAAAATGGATACTCCTCCATCAACTAGATGAGGAACTAACCCCTCCACATGACCATTCTGCTTGGCCCCACCAATAAGAATGGCCAACATATCTGCCACTATATTAAACAAGAGAGGAGACATGGAATCCCCTTGTCTCAACCCCTTATGTGTTTGACAATAATGACCGATATCATCGTTAACCTTGATTCCGACACTACCCTTCTGGACTTGGGTACCCACTTGGTTCCGCCAGGCCTCACTAAATCCTTTCATGTGCATTGCCTGCTGAAGAAAAGGCCACTTAACTTTATCATACGCCTTCTCAAAATCCACTTTGAAGATAACCCCATCTAGTTTCTTCGAGTGAATCTCATGAAGAATTTCATGCCGAACAACCACCCCTTCAAGTATGTGTCGCCCTGGCTTGGTTGTACCACTGAATGAGCAATTTGTGTCAATTTATTAGTTCCAACCTTTGTGAAAATTTTGAAACTCACGTTAAGAAGACATATGGGCCTGAATTGTTTGATCTGAACTGCCTCATCTTTCTTTGGCAACAACTTTATCATACCGAAGTTAAGATGAAACAACTCTAAATGACCGTTGAAGAGATCATGAAACATAGGCATAAGATCATCCTTAATAATATGCCAACATTTCTTATAGAATTCAGCCGGAAACCCATCTGGTCCCGGTGCTTTATTCGGTTTCATTTGTGAGATTGCCTCCAGAACCTTTTTGTCAGTAAACGGTGCAGAGAGAATATCATTCTCCTCTGCCTGCACTTGAGGTATATCTCCAATAACATATTCATCTAGCGCCACCGTACTTGTATTCGGAGGCCCAAAAATTTGTTTATAGTAATTAGAGATATAAGCTTCCAGATTCTCATGGCCCACAATTCTCCCCTCGTCCTGTTCTAGCTGTATGATTTTATTCTTCCTATGTTTACCATTTGCAACCATATGAAAGAATTGTGTATTGTCATCCCCTTGGACAACCTTAAGCACTTTAGCGTGCAATGCCCATTTGAGCTCCTCCTCTCTCAGGAGAGCTCGTAGGCCTTGCTCAGCATCAAACTTGGATCTTTGCTCATTACCCATAAGAAGAGTGCCTTCACCTTTTAAATCTAGTACCTCAATTAATTGAGTGGGACGCTCTTTTTCTTGTTTGTAACACTCTCATTTCTAGCCCAACCTCACAAAAACTGCCTTAGACGTATAATTTTACTTCGCCATCTCTTAATATTTGTCCTTCCACTATCAGGCTTAGCCCATTCATGTGCGATGATCTCCAAAAAACCTTCTTTCTCGAACCAGCCTAGTTCGAAGGAGAAAGCATTTTTATTCGCCACATGGGTAGCCTCTCCCGAGTCTATTAGAAGTGGTGTGTGGTCTGAGATCTCTCTCTGCATCGCATGAACCGACACCAAAGGGTACTTTTGTTCCCATTCCACACTAGTGAGTACCCTATCCAACTTTTCATAAGTCGGAGTGGGCAACGAATTGGCCCATGTAAATTGAATACCAGTGAGCTCAATTTCTCTTAAATTAACACTCTCAATAATCATGTTAAAAATCATAGACCAATGTCCATCAAAACTGTCATTATTCCTTTCATCTCTCCTCTGAATTATATTAAAATCCCCGACGACTAGGATTGGCAGGGTTTCATCTCCACAGATTCGCACCAATTCGGCTAAAAAAATCTGGTTTGAGTTCAGGTTGTGCTGCCCCATATACAGCAACAAGAGACCATCGGAAACCATCCAACTTTGATCACACCCGAAACTTCACAGCAAAATCTCTACGAACCACATTAAGCGTACCTCAAGCGTTTCACACCGAACCCCTAGTGAAATCCCACCAGATCTTCCTCTAGGCGGTAAGGTGTGCCAGTCAAAATCAATAGCTCCGGAGAGAGTTTGAAGGAACTGTGATGTAAAATTATCTCGTCTTGTTTCCAAAAGTGCAATAAAGTCTAAGTGTTGTTCTATCCTTGTCTCCGCCAAGACCCTTCGTTTAGCCAAGTCACCTAGACCTCTGCTATTCCAAAAGACTCCTTTCATATGTCATCATGAATTTTTCTTAAGCTTAACTCTAGCACTTCTACGAACTGCCTAAGTAGGATAAATTTTCCGCTTCCAAGGTCGTTTGGGCTTCTCCCCATCACCCTTCGGGAATGTCGGATCATCGGCGTAAGAGACTGTGCCCTCCATCATTAGAGGCTCTACGGTGTCTGTGGTCTCCGACCCCTCCTCATCATCGGCCTCCGTACTAGGCAAGAGATTGTTACATATATTTTCGAGAGCGACCATTCCTAAATTTTCCATGTCATTGTCATTCATGGGTTTGACAGATACAAGATTACCAATAATTTCTGAAGCCCTCTCCGCTTCTAAGTCTAAAAGATCGTTTACGGATTTCACAACCTCAGTTTCATTTGACCCCAAAGAGATTCCTAAGTCGTTTGCCTTATCAACTATGTCATTCTCTATGTAATGCAAAATTGAACAACTCTTATCAAATGACCTACCTGTAGTAGCCTTGACATCGCGAAGCATGGCCGCCCTCTTGGCGCGCGCTAGCTGCAGGTCGTCCGCGTCTGGCTGTCCCTAGATCCGGCTACTGACACGCCTGCCAGCCGTCACCGGATCCGCGATCCCACCGAAAGCGATAAGCTCATCCGCCGTCCTCTCCCGAGGCGTATGCACCCGACTCCCACACCCTTCCCCAAGCGTCGGTGAAGAAGGGTAGGGCGTGGTCGAGCGGGTATCGCCCACAATAGCCAAGGGGGAAGGAGACCGTGGAGCCACCTGCTCGATAGTCCCGCTCCCCTCCCTTCACCATCACAACGGCGCGGTCCCTGTCCATGCTGCTCGGTGGAATCCTGCGCAGAGGGTAAGCCACGGGCCTCCGGCCCGCACCTCTCCCCCAGCTCGCCAGGGATCACAGGATGAGAAAGAGCACCTCGGACCTCCTGTCCAGGCGCCTCTCCCGAGATAATCGAGCCCAACGCGTGTGGGCGGGCGCTACGAGCCTCCTGCCCACAGCCCCCCCACTCGTTGTCAGCCCTCAAGTGCCCACCAGACCATCGGGCGTGGAGAGCATTAGGTCCCTCGAACCCACCGTGTCTGGGCCACTGTTAGAAGTGTGTCGTGTCACCGGTGTTGCCAGCTGTGGGGTGCCAGACATCTCTCTCGGCGTTACCGTTAGTCCGGAGTCAAGGACCGCCGTCGGCTCACAGACAGGGACCATTACCGGTGGCAGCTCAAGTTCCGCCGGGTCGTCCGCCTCAAGTCTGCAGCTCAAGTTCCGTCCGTCTGCCTGAAAGGCACCAAAAGAACATGTGTTTCCTACTCAGCGCATATTTGTTCCTAGTGGGTGCATATACTCTCAGGCAGCATATCCCTAGTGAACCGATGGTACTGAAGGCTGTGTTGAAGGGCCTCTCAACGAACCTAAGGCTTCTACACCAACACGTACTAAGAAATGAATCCGAAAAATATGACGATTGTTACACAACCAAGGTGATAGAGGGGCTCCAGTTTGTCGAGTACACACCAATACGTAATAATATGGTTGCATGCATCGTTCAGATGCAGAGGACGGGTGCAAGCCTCCTATTCCAAAACAAAATAGAGGCCAAACTCGAGAAATCTAACCTTATCACATGCATGCACTAGTAAAAAAAGGACCTAATGTGAAACACATTAGTCCCGGTTCGATTTTGGCCCGGTACTAATGGTACCATTAGTACCGGTTCGAATGGCTATGCATTAATGCCGGTTCGTGACACGAACCGGTACTAAAGGGGTGGTGGCAGGCTGGCATCAGGCCGGGGCCCCACGATCACCTTTAGTACCGGTTCGTGGCACGAACCGGTACTAAAGGGGGTCTGACCTATAGTCCCGGTTGGAGACACAAACCGGGACTATAGGA
>NC_057812.1:686685148-686727473 GCF_018294505.1 Triticum aestivum
CAGTTTAAAAAAAATCAAAACAAAATGATAAAAACTTTTGCATACGATGTCAGAAAAAATGTATAATATATCAAAAAATTCAGCACGGAAATCCGCATCTGATTTTGACAGCCTACGGTTTGTTTGTAATTTTTTAGAATCCTCAAATTCCAAAAAGAAAAAAAGATATGCTCAAATTTCAGTTTTTTTAAATTTTGGTTAAATCTGGTCAAACTATGGCCAAACTACTTATTCAAGAAGTATTAATGTTACTACATAATTATTCAAGAATATTATTGTTACTAACTAATTATTTCAATTTTTTAATTTTGGTCAAATCTAGTCAAACTTATTCAAGAAATATTAGTGTTACTAATTTTTTTAAATAATAGTTTCAAACTCAAATGGTGAAACGCGTGACCTAATGCTCAAGGTAAACTACTGAGGGTTAATAGGATTGACAGCTTACATATGTCAGGAAAACAACAAGTGCAGACTTGAAAAGTAGGGGGAATAGAACTCCGAAGTTAAGCGTGCTCAGGTTGGGGAGTGAGAGGATGGGTGACCGGCCGGGAAGTTTGACGATTTCGAATGAGTGATCCACACTTGAGTAGTTAAGAAGGGTGATTAGAGACTAAATCATCAAATAATTCAGAAAATAAAAAAAAATCATTTTTTTTCAAAATTAAAAAAAAATCAAAAAAAAGCTTTAGTACCGGTTCGTAACACCAACCGGTACTAAAGGTCCCCCATACCACGGCGCGAGCTCACGCCACGTGGTGGGCCTTTAGTGGCGGTCCGTGCTGAACCGGTACTAAGGGAAGGGGGGGGGGTCTTTAGTCTCCACTCTTTAGTGCCGGTTGCAGAACCGGTCCTAAAGGCCCTTACGAATCGGTTTTAAAGCTCCGTTTTCTACTAGTGATGTGTACAACGTTGAGATCCAAACAAGGCTAAGACATCATGGCGAACTATGTCTGGCAAGGCATGCTTGCGAATGCAAACAAGGACAACATACTCGTGCCCTACCTTGCCATGTAAGTCCTTCAATCATTTATGCTTGAACATATATAACGGACTTCGGGGGTTGATCTCATGCATATTAACTTGTACCATTCTTTGTGCAGCGACGAACACTAGATCTTAGTCTTACTATTACTAGGGCATGTCAGGGCCTTTGTATTTGATTCAAAGAGACACCCTAACAAGGACTGGACTACACTGAAGACCATTCTGGATGATGCTTTGCACAAGTATAATCACGAAGGAACCCGCAGAATGCATAATAACTTCACGTTCTGCACGAGCTTCTGTTGCAAGCAAGAATCACATGAGTCGTGCAAGTATACAAGCTGAATTGATGATTCATACTTGAGAAATCCAACCATATTAAGATACATGGCAATTGTTCTTGAATGCATGACCAAGAAGCTGGCAACACGTCTAGCAACCAATCAACAACCAAATAATTAACACATAGATCTTCTTCTTACTTCATAAGAAACTTCAGCATAATGCATCAATAAGGGTCCACATGTGCCAGGCGTGACATGGCTAGTACTTTGTTAGTCCAGTTACTGATCAAAATTACATAGAAAATTTGAGAGACGATGCATTGTTCCATGTCATGCTCTTGAGTCGTTCATCTCTCCACTCCCAAGTTTTCACTTTCTCTTCCTTCACTAACCACAATGAGGTGATCCTATTTTCTCCATCATATGCCACCATCGATATTATGGGTTCCTCTCTACTATACGTCTGCTCTGGCGAGGGGAGGGTATATGCCCCCTTGAGTCCGATCTCTAGCTGGCTTTAATTTGTGCGTGTGCGGTGCTACTTCGGAAGGTAATGGTGGTGGCATATTCAATAAATCTTCTCGGGCCCCCGTCACATCCTATTGTTGCTCATGGCAACGTTGAGGACTTAGTGTCGGTGGGTCATGTCGACAACGCGGTGATGATATCCCTTTTGTCTTTATTCTCCAATCTCATCTCCATTACCGAGGTATTTGATCCTATGCTGTTAGGAGGTTTGGGAGGAACGTATACATGAGTTTGATCCTATGCTGTTAGAGAACGTTATGCTTTTCGTCCTCCCCAAATGCGACAACGATGACACACACCGGAAGAAAGGTGCTTCAGAGCACAAGATGCAGTTAGAGGTAGGCAGAATCAGGTGTCTCCTTCGATTTCGTCAAACAGAGGCAAAGCAGAAGTATCTCAACGAGCATTCCGAATGTCTCTGATAGATGAGCCACAACAGTTTTGGCCTCGGTGCTGGCTTATTATTCAGCTCATAAAGAAAATCCCACATACACCGCAGTGACGAATTTTGGCATGATGGGCGTTGGCCTTCTTTATCTCTGATGTTACTTTGACTGCGGTGACAGGTGATGAAGTGCGACCAAGGTGTGCCGTGCAGGGAGTTTTCAGGTCTTGTTTTTAGCGATATGTTTTCTAAGATCTTTTATGCAGTTTTTTCAGGTCTTTATACTTCATTAGAGTGTTCCGTAAGCATCACTAAAAAGGAAGTTTAGAACTCCAAGAATACAACATGACACGTCCCTCTTATCTTCATGTAACGTCTCGGCTGTTGACCCAGATAACGATGCTGCCGAGTACCTTCCGACAAAATACGTGTACGAGCTTGTCTGATTAGCTTCTGAGTCGCCGGACGACGGAGACGCAATACGCACGTACTAGCTATAAGCTAGCAAGCAGGCAGCCTGGTGGATGCTTTGGATGTCTAGCTAGCTTAGCACAAGAAACAAGCACAGGAGACACGCTTGAGTTGATCGCAAAAGGATCGTGTCGAGCCTTTGGATTTTTATTGCTTTGTTTGATCTGATGTTACAATGTAGGGGTACACGGGTATTTATATTAGCTGCTAGCCTATTACAAAACCGAGTCGGTGACTGCTCCTCTCACTTCACAGTTTGGACGCCGATCCTTTCCCGCATGTTCGTGAATTTCTGTCGTCCCAAAGATTTGGTCAGGATATCTGCAAGCTGATCGTCGGTGCAAATGTAGTTGACTTCAATCTTGTCTTCTTTCACGCAATCCGGTATGTAATGATACCTTATATCAATGTGCTTACTTCTATCATGATACACTTGATTCTTACATAGAAAAATCGTGGACTTGTTGTCAACATAGAGCACCACTCCTTCCGGTTCCTTGTCAGTGAGGTCACCGAGTAGCTTTTCTAGCCACACACCTTGACTTGCCGCGGTTGCAGCTGCAATATACTCCCCTTCACAGGATGATAATGCGACCACCTTCTGCTTTTGTGATAGCCAACTCACTAAGCTTCTTCCCAAGAAATATGCCACGCCCGAGGTACTTTTACGGTCGTCAATATCTCCTGCCAAGTCACTATCACTGTAGCCAAGTAGCTCCACCATCTCCTTCCGCTTCTCTCTCAAATAGACACAACCGAAGTTAGTTGTCCCTTTGATGTACCTGAGTATTTGTTTCACATCTGCCCAATGTTCTATCGTGGGTGCTTCCATGAAGCGACTCACTACGCCAATAGAATAGGCCAAGTCCGGTCGTGTATTCACAAGATACCTTAGGCTTCCGACCACACTTCTATACTCCGTTGCATCAACCGCGGGTGCTTGGCTCCTCTTGCTAAGTTTAAGTCGAGGCTCCATTGAAACATGACTTGGATTGCAGTCCTCCATGCTACAGCTTTCAAGAATCTTCTTTGCATATGCCTTCTGGCATAGTGTGATTCCCTCTGGATTTTGATGTACCTCGATCCCGAGATAGTAAGTCAAGAGCCCTAGATCACTCATATTGTAAAGCTCCTTCATTTGTAGCTTGAATCTAGCAATCTCCTCCTCATCTGCTCCAGTTATCAAGATATCATCAACATGTATGCCCACTAGGAGATGATCCTTGCCTTTACCTCGCTTGTACATAGCATGCTCCAGTGGACATTTTGTTGGAAATATGCCCTAGAGGCAATAATAAAATGGTTATTATTATATTTCTTTGTTCATAATAATTGTCTATTATTCATGCTATAATTGTGTTATCTGGAAATCGTAATACATGTGTGAATACATAGACCACAACACGTCCCTAGTGAGCCTCTAGTTGACTAGCTCGTTGATCAAAGGATAGTCATGGTTTCCTGACTATGGACGTTAGATGTCATTGATAACGGGATCACATCATTAGGAGAATGATGTGATGGACAAGATCCAATTCTAAGCTTAGCTCAAAGATTGTGTAGTTCGTTTGCTGTAGCTTTTCTGAATGTCAAGTATCATTTCCTTAGACCATGAGATTGTGCAACTCCCGGATACCGTAGGAGTGCCTTGGGTGTGCCAAATGTCACAACATAACTGGGTGACTATAAAGGTACATTACAGGTATCTCCGAAAGTGTCTGTTGGGTTGGCACGAATCGAGACTGGGATTTGTCACTCCGTATGACGGAGAGGTATCTCTGGGCCCACTCGGTAGTGCATCATCATAATGAGCTCAATGTGATCAAGTGGTTGATCACGGGATCATGCATTACAGTACAAGTAAAGTGACTTGCTGGTAACGAGACTGAACAAGGTATTGGGATACTGACGATCGAGTCTCGGGCAAGTAACGTACCGATTGACAAAGGGAATTGTGTATGGATTGATTGAATCCTCAACATCATGGTTCATCCGATGAGATCATCGTGGAGCTTGTGGGAGCCAACATGGGTATCCATATCCCGCTGTTGGTTATTGACCGGAGAGGCTTCTCGGTCATGTCTGCATGTCTCCCGAACCCGTAGGGTCTACACACTTAAGGTTCGATGACGCTAGGGTTGTAGAGATATTGGCACACGATAACCCGAAAGTTGTTCGGAGTCCCGGATGAGATCCCGGACGTCACGAGGAGTTCTGGAATGGTCTGGAGGTAAAGATTTATATATAGGAAGTCCAGTTTCGGCCTTCGGGAAGGTTTCGGGGTCACCGGTATTGTACCGAAACCACCGGAAGGGTCCCGGGAGTCCACCGGGTGGGGCCACCTATCCCGGAGGGCCCCATGGGCTGAAGTGGGAGGGGAACCAGCCCCTAATGGGATGGTGCGCCCCCCTTGGGCCTTCCCCTGCGCCTAGGGTTAGAAACCCTAGGGGTGGGGGCGCCACCCTTGCCTTGGGGGGCAAGGCACCCCCTTGGCCGCCGCCTCCCTAGGAGATTGGATCTCCTAGGGCCGGCGCCACCCTAGGCACCCTATATATAGTGGGGGGAAGGGAGGGCTGCGCATCGAAGCCCCTGGCCTCTCCCTCTCCCTCCCGTGACACTCCTCCATCTCCCAGCGCTTGGCGAAGCCCTGCCGAGATCACCATTGCTTCCACCACCACGTCGTCGTGCTGCTGGATCTTCATCAACCTCTCCTTCCCCCTTGCTGGATCAAGAAGGAGGAGACGTCTCCCAACCGTAGGTGTTTTTAACGCGGAGGTGCCGTCCGTTCGACACTAGGTCATCGGTGATTTGAATCACGTTGAGTACGACTCCATCAACCCCGTTCTCTTGAACGCTTCCGCTCGTGATCTACAAGGGTATGTAGATGCACTCCTCTCTCCCTCGTTGCTAGATGACTCCATAGATTGATCTTGGTGATGCGTAGAAAATTTTAAAATTCTGCTACATTCCCCAACAGTGGCATCATGAGCTAGGTCTATGCGTAGTTACTATGCACGAGTAGAACACAAAGTAATTGTGGGCGTCGATATTGTCAATTTGCTTGCCGTTACTAGTCTTATCTTGATTCGGCGGCATCGTGGGATGAAGCGGCCCGGACCAACCTTACACGTACGCTTACGTGAGACCGGTTTCACCGACTGACATGCACTAGTTGCATAAGGTGGCTGGAGGGTGTTTGTCTCTCCCACTTTAGTCGGATCGGATTCGATGAACAGGGTCCTTATGAAGGGTAAATAGAAATTGGCAATTCACGTTGTGGTTTTGGCGTAGGTAAGAACCGTTCTTGCTAGAAACCTATAGCAACCACGTAAAAACTTGCAACAACAATTAGAGGACGTCTAACTTGTTTTTGCAGCAAGTGTTTTTTGATGTGATATGGCCAAAGGTTGTGATGAATGATGAATGATATATGTGATGTATGAGATTGATCATGTTCTTGTAATAGGAATCACGACTTGCATGTCGATGAGTATGACAACCGGCAGGAGCCATAGGAGTTGTCTTTATTTATTTATGACCTGCGTGTCAACATAAACATCATGTAATTATTTTACTTTATTGCTAAAGCGTTAGCCATAGTAGTAGAAGTAATAGATGACGAGACAACTTCAAGAAGACACGATGATGGAGATCATGATGATGGAGATCATGGTGTCATGTCGGTGACAACGATGATCATGGAGCCCCGAAGATGGAGATCAAAGGAGCAAATGATATTGGCCATATCATGTCACTATTTGATTGCATGTGATGTTTATCATGTTTTACATCTTATTTTCTTAGAACTACGGTAGCTTAAATAAGATGATCCCTCGTAATAATTTCAAGAAAGTGTTCCCCCTAACTGTGCACCATTGCGAAGGTTCGTTGTTTCGAAGCACCACGTGATGATCGGGTGTGATAGATTCTAACGTTCGAATACAACGGGTGTAAGACAGATTTACACACGCAATACACTTAGGTTGACTTGACGAGCCTAGCATGTACAGACATGGCCTCGGAACACAGAAGACCGAAAGGTCGAGCATGAGTTGTATAGAAGATACGATCAACATGAAGATGTTCACCGATGTTGACTAGTCCGTCTCACGTGATGATCGGACACGGCCTAGTTAACTCGGATCATGTTATACTTAGATGACTGGAGGGATGTCTATCTGAGTGGGAGTTCATTTAATAATTTGATTAGATGAACTTAATTATCATGAACTTAGTCTAAAATCTTTACAATATGTCTTGTAGATCAAATGGCCCATGTTGTCCTCAACTTCAACGTGTTCCTAGAGAAAACCAAGATGAAAGACGATGGCAACAACTATACGGACTGGGTCCGGAACCTGAGGATCATCCTAATAGCTGCCAAGAAAGTTTATGTCCTAGAAGCACCGCTAGGTGACGCACCCGTCCCACAGAACCAAGACGTTATGAACGCTTGGCAGACACGTGCTGATGATTACTCCCTCGTTCAGTGCGGCATGCTTTACAGCTTAGAACCGGGGCTCCAAAACCGTTTTGAGAGACATGGAGCATATGAGATGTTCAAAGAGCTGAAAATGGTTTTTCAAGCTCATGCCCGGGTCGAGAGATATGAAGTCTCCGACAAGTTCTTCAGCTGTAAGATGGAGGAAAATAGTTCTGTCAGCGAGCACATACTCAAAATGTCTGGGTTGCATAACCGCTTGACTCAGCTGGGAGTTAATCTCCCGGATGACGCGGTCATTGACAGAATCCTTCAGTCGCTTCCACCAAGCTACAAGAGCTTTGTGATGAACTTCAATATGCAGGGGATGGAAAAGACCATTCCTGAAGTATTTGCAATGCTGAAATCAGCAGAGGTAGAAGTCAAAAAGGAACATCAAGTGTTGATGGTGAATAAAACCACTAATTTCAAGAAAGGCAAGGGTAAGAAGAACTTCAAGAAGGACGGCAAGGGAGTTGCCGCGCCCGGTTCTAAGCTGTAAAGCATGATGGACAAGACCCAATCCGAATCTTAGCTCAAAGATCGTGTAGTTCGTTTGCTGTAGCTTTTCTGAATGTCAAGTATCATTTCCTTAGACCATGAGATTGTGCAACTCCCGGATACCGTAGGAGTGCCTTGGGTGTGCCAAATGTCACAATGTAACTGGGTGACTATAAAGGTACATTATAGGTATCTCCGAAAGTGTCTTTTGGGTTGGCACGAATCGAGACTGGGATTTGTCACTCCGTATGACGGAGAGGTATCTCTGGACCCACTCGGTAATGCATCATCATAATGAGCTCAAAGTGATCAAGTGATTGATCACGGGATCATGCATTACAGTACGAGTAAAGTGACTTGCCGGTAACGAGACTGAACAAGGTATTGGGATACCGACGATCGAGTCTCGGGCAAGTAACGTACCGATTGACAAAGGGAATTGTGTACGGATTGATTGAATCCTCGATATCATGGTTCATCCGATGAGATCATCGTGGAGCTTGTGGGAGCCAACATGGGTATCCATATCCCGCTGTTGGTTATTGACCGGAGAGGCTTCTCGGTCATGTCTGCATGTCTCCCGAACCCGTAGGGTCTACACACTTAAGGTTCGATGACGCTAGGGTTGTAGAGATATTAGCACACGGTAACCCGAAAGTTGTTCGGAGTCCCGGATGAGATCCCGGACGTCACGAGGAGTTCCGGAATGGTCCGAAGGTAAAGATTTATATATAGGAAGTCCAGTTTCGGCCTTCGGGAAGGTTTCGGGGTCACTGGTATTGTACCGGGACCACCGGAAGGGTCCCGGGGGTCCACCGGGTGGGGCCACCTATCCCGGAGGGCCCATGGGCTGAAGTGGGAGGGGAACCAGCCCCTAGTGGGCTAGTGCGCCCCTCCTTGGGCCTCCCCCTGCGCCTAGGGTTAGAAACCCTAGGGGTGGAGGCGCCACCCTTGCCTTGGGGGGCAAGGCACCCCCTTGGCCGCCGCCCCCCCTAGGAGATTGGATGTCCTAGGGCCGGCGCCCCCTAGGCACCCTATATATAGTGGGGGGGAGGGAGGGCTGCGCACCGAAGCCCCTGGCCTCTCCCTCTCCCTCCCGTGACACTCCTCCATCTCCCAGCACTTGGCGAAGCCCTGCCGAGATCACCGTTGCTTCCACCACCACGCCGTCGTGCTGCTGGATCTTCATCAACCTCTCCTTCCCCCTTGCTAGATCAAGAAGGAGGAGATGTCTCCCAACCGTACGTGTGTTGAACGCGGAGGTGCCGTCCGTTCGGCACTAGGTCATCGGTGATTTGAATCACGTTGAGTACGACTCCATCAACCCCGTTCTCTTGAACGCTTCCGCTCGTGATCTACAAGTGTATGTAGATGCACTCCTCTCTCCCTCATTGCTAGATGACTCCATAGATTGATCTTGGTGATGCATAGAAAATTTTAAAATTCTGCTATGTTCCCCAACACATTTCTCAAAACCAAGAGAAACTAGTGTACGATCAAGCTTGATATTCCACGCCCGAGGAGCTTGGCATAGCCCGTACAATGCCTTGTGAAGTTTAACACCTTGTGCATCTCTTCTTTTTTGATGTAACCCGGTGGTTGCTTCACATATACTTCTTCTTTTAACTCCCCGTTCAAAAAAGCAAATTTTACATCCATGTGATGTAGCCTATAAGATTCTTGAGCCGCGAGAACTATAACTAGCCTCACCGATTCCATCCTTGTGACAGGAGCGAACATTTCCTCGAAGTCTACACCTTGCTCTTGCACATATCCTTTGGCTACGAGCCTTGCCTTATGCTTCACCAAGTTTCCTTCGGCATCTTTCTTGACTTTGTACACCCACTTGAGCCCTATGATTTTATGGTCGTTGGGTGGATCCACAAGCTCCCATGTTTTGTTGTCTTGGATCGATCCCAACTCCACGTCCATAGTGCGACGCCAACACTCCTCCGTGTTTGCATCTTCAAATTTCGTCGGTTCCTCGACGCTAAGCAAACACTGTCGACCTCTTCTTTTAATTTTCACCGGATTTACTTTTGGAAGCGCTTTCTTTGGATATAAATCCACCACTGGTCAAAGACATACGGGTGTCGGCGGACGTTCCCTTGTCTCCTGTACAGTCAAAGACGAGGAATCATCATCTGAAGTTGCCACACTTCCGTTTTCAGGCGATTGGAGCACCCTTGGCTGGCTACACGTCCACCAGGTGAACCATGTGAGATTGGTGTATGTACAGGAGAACCAACAATCCCATGCACGTGGCCTTCTGGCCCTCCTGACGCAACGTGAGGGCTACGTCCTGGGCTGGCTTCTCGGGACTCTGGCTCGAGTCCATCTTCAGGTCCATCAGTTGGGCCACTGGATGGGCCGCTCCCCTCTGACACGTTCTTTTGGCCAGCTGAGCGAGCGCTACCAGGGGCGTTGCGGGCGTTGCTGCCTGGCGTGCCGTACGCAGCTTCGTGCGCGTCGGCTGCTGCTTCTTCTGGCGTGTGCCTCGCGCCATCGTTTTCTGCCGCGCTGCTCGCGATGCTCGAAGTCTTCGATTGATCATTAATGTCTGCATGCTCGTAATCATCATAAACAATGTCGAAAATTTCATCGAAAGACGGGTATACCGGTGATACGTCTTCAACGTATCTATAATTTTGGAAAACTCTTCCTGTAAACCGACTGATTTCTGACTGTTTTAAGCCGCGTCGCTCGGATGACGCGTGTCTGATATAGGCCCACAAATGCTTATCCCCTCGTTCCCAACCGCCCAATGCTTATCCTCTCCTCCGCTCATTCTTCCACCTCGTCTCTTCCTACCCATCCTCTTCCCATACCAAGGTAGCTGTGCACGGAGATACCGGAGGCGATGCGCGGCCACGCCTTGCTAAAAGATCCTGCTGCCCGGCCGCAGCGATGCTGCAGGAGGAAGCGTTGTCGCCGCTCGCCATGCTGCCCGCGTGCTCCTTCCAGCATGATGCCGGATGCACCCATCGTGCTGCGAGCAGTGGGCGTCCTCGCCGGCGACGCCTACTTCAGAGAAACACGGGGGAGGGAGGTACGTGCTTGAGGGAGGTGAGGTGCTATAGGTGCCTGACGTATGGCGGCTACGCGGACGCCACTGCTGCTGCCCCCGCTTCATCTCGACGCCGGTGTTGCGAATTGCGATGGAGCTTCTCAGAGTTACAACGAGCTTCGCCGGAGCCGTCGGTGCTGCGTTGAAGCTCGAACTTGCTTGCAATGGAGCTTCGTGGAGTTGCAATGGAGCTTTGCCGGGCCGTCGGTGCTGAGTTGGAGCTCCGCCGGAGTTGCAATGGAGCTTCGCCGGAGCCGTCGATGCTGCATTGGAGCTCCGGCAGGGCTGCAATGGAGTTTCACCGGAGGCCGATGATGCTGCCACGAGAGCTACAATGAAGCTTTACCGAACGCCACCCCATGGATCTCGTCGCGGGCGGACACTACTAGGAAAACGCCTACTAATGGCGCATCACTGGTGCGCCATTAGTATCACGCCACTAGTATTTATTAGTAATGGCGCACCACTGGTGCGCCATTAATATCTGGTATACTAATGGTGCACCACCCAGTACGCCATTAGTATATAACACCTTGCGCCATAGTATGCCTTCCAGGGGCCATATTTAACCATGTGCTTTGGCACACTAATGGCGCACTGCGGATGGATGCATCATTAGTATACTTGGCATACTAATGGTGCATTGTTTGGTGATGCGCCATTAGTATATTTTGGCATACTAATGGCGCGCTCTGTAGTGATGCGCCATTAGTATGAATATTAGGTTTTTTTTTACTTTTCTGATTTTTGCACAGGTTACAAAATATATTATTTGACAGAATATTGACAGTAGCACACAGCAACAGCAGATTCATCGAATACAATAGAAAATTAGTCTCCGAATATAATTCATCATATTAGTCTCCGAATTCAAAAGACCGAATAAAGATAAAACATTACAAATCTCGAGACCGCGAGTATCGAGTTTGTCTTCACATTACAAGTCGATATCGATCATCTAAACTACCATCACATAGAAGAGAGTTGCGGTCATCACGATGAGCATCATCGCGATGAAACTGGTCTTCATCCGGTTCCTTCAACGCTCCCTCCTCTCTCCCGCTAGATAGCGGGCGTATCTAGATTCCGCCTCCGCCCTAGTGGTGTACCCTTTGTAACTGTTACCGCCGAAACGGTGAACCTGTCTTCGACACTCCTCCCAGTCGTCGTAGACTCCGGGAACCTTACCCTTGTACACGACATACGACGTCATCTCTATGCACAAGCGAAACAACAGACAATACATACATAAGCAATATATAAGTATGCAACAAAAGGATCGGAAGAGAAAAGCAAGACATGACATTAATAGCACGATTCATGGTCCTACTAATAAATAGCATCGATTACATCTAAGTTGAACGACTGTCCAAACCAAAGAGATATACAAGTTCATTAAAGTTTAATTACAACATGAGCAAATCAATGTTTCAAAACTACACATAGCATCACTACTGTCGACTCGACTCATGGGACCGGAGCGTGGATGAAGCCGCCGTCTGTCGTGATGGTCATGAAATCGCGGGCGTTGTCAGTCTGCATTTGTAGCGTTCCGTCTATCTCCCTATTGGATGGTTGATATCTGAGGTAGAACTGCCCCGAGGTATGAAGGACATCTTGATGGATGATGTCTGGAAACTCCGACTGGATGCGAAAGAATTCTTGTCTGATGCCCGCGTCCTGGATTGCCGACAAGCTCGCGGCCCAATCTTTGAGATTATTTGGTAGCAGAAGATGATGATGGTCCCTTACGATCGCCCGCGTGTGATGGAGGGCGTAGTAGGCATCCTTCTGACCGCCAGGCGGCTCCTTGACGCAGCAGAACGTTGTATTTGTGGGCGAACACGTGCTTGCCATACTTACGAACTGCCCTGGTGAAGGTGCCTCTAGATTTGGCGTAGCCGGGAAGAACATCATCAAGAACTTTCTTGATATTTGTGTAGTCTATCTTGGAGTTACGGTTCGGGTCGAAATACGTGGCCATGGAATATTTCGGGCTTAAGAGGATGAGTGTGCAATGTGTGTCACTGCACAGAACACGAAATGTTAGAAAAAAAAGAACGATCGAAATCTAAGAAATCATATGTTACAAGGCGGTTAAGGGATGACTTACTCGGGAAAGTAAGCCACAAGGAAGTTATCCTTATCTGGGTTTGCCAGAATGACGTCTTCGAGGTGTGAACTCGCGACTTGGCGGTCCCCAGCGCTGCTCAAGAGCTTGGCACGCATGTAGAAGGTGTCGACGATCACGATGTCCGGGGTCTTGTCTCTAATGATCCGCATCTCCATACTCAGCGAAAACAGCCGAACGAAGGTGTAGTGCAGCGGATGAAGGTTAAACATAGCAAAGATGTCATCAAACCGCAGGACGATCGTACCCTCGATGTCGCCATCCACAAAGCCCTTGCCCTCTGGCACCTTGGCCACGAAAACCGGGTATGCCACATCATTCTCTCTTAGACGCTGCTTCTCCAAAGAAAGAACACTGTCGTGCAGACTCCGCATAGCACCGGTTGCAGCATTGAGCATATTTGTCGGTAGCATCGCCCTACCCGCCACATGCACCCTCCTCGAGATATCCTTAGGTGAAGGTGGCCCGTCCTGAGCACGGATCATACTCGGTGCCGGCTGGCTCGCACCGGCGCCCTTTTTAGTCTGCCGTTTCCGGCTCTTCTTCTTGATCTGTTGTAATGGGACTGAGTTCTGCTCAAAGACCGCCTTCTTGAGCGTGTTGGGGCTGATAATATTTCGCATCTCAGCTATCTGAGGCTCGGTGAAGGCAGCAGCTGGAGGCGTCTCCTGAGAACTGAACGCCAGACGACGCCTGTTGCAACTAGGTTTCTCCGATGTACCAGCTAGATCGTGGTCGTCTTGGTTGGGTTCTTGAGAAGGAGGCCCGCAGAACTCGTCATCGTAGCCATGTTCGGCAAAGTACTTATCGACGTTGGTAAATGTACCATTGTCGTCGTCGTCCGGATCTTGTGCCATATGCATGCCCGGATCCTGTGCCATAGGGATGTCCGGCATGTCCGGTAGCGTTGCGGCATTCTTGCCATGGCTTGGCGCCGGCACGACTGACGGTCTTGTCTGTGGGGTGGTGTCCCCCGCCCCCAAACGAATCTGGCTCTTCGGCCAAAGTAGGGGCCAACTTACGCAGGCGCTGAGGGTCATCTCATCTTCTTCGTCGGCCCCAGCGGGTCGAATCAGAGGTAACATCTCGTCGCAGCCTGGCAGCACCCGAACCACTTCAACCCTATACATTGTGGGTGGCATCGGATTACCGTGGAACACGGGGTTCCCCGGTTGAACGATTCTGCCCTTGGCGACATCGACAAACTCGCCGCCCATGAAGTGCAGGAGAGTGCAAGGAACGTCGGCGGCGCCCTGCAAAAACATGTAGGGCGTCAGGGATGCCCGGTCAAAGGCAAGGAGATGAAGTCCTCGGCCGAGAGGCTTAGTTACCGTGATGCCGTCGAGCTCGGCTAATGTCGAGGCACCGCCAACGGCGGGCGTGCAACTGACAGAGGGGCCGCTTGCTGGCGAGGTGCCGGCCGGCGTACACCCAGGTGCATTAAGCTCCAATGCCGGCGTCGGAGACACCAATACCGCCGCCGCCGGAGACACCAATGGCGCCGCCGCCGTAGACAACAATACCGCCGCCGCCGGAGACACCAATAGCGCCACCTGCGCGTTGTGCGAGTTGCTGGCCGTGAAGCTGGGAATCGGGGGCGGCCCCTGTTGGCCACCCGCAATCCATGTCGTTATCCCATGAATCAAGGTAGGCATAATGCCGGTGAGCGTCGATCCCAGTTGTTGTTGCACTTGCTCTTGGACTATCTCCGGAATCCGCGCCACTTGTGCCTTGAGTGCTTCAACCTCGCACGACTGGCTTTCCGAGCTGGTCTTTTTCTCCTTTCACCCACCAGTGGTATAGTATGATGACCATTTTGTGGACAAGTCTTTGCCGGCCACACGACCAGCTGACGTTGGCTTACTGAGCTTATCCCTGTTTTTCATTACGTTCAACGCCCTATTCAAAGGGGTGTCGAAAGGGGAGCTCTGAGATGACCCCGCGCTACTGCTTTCTTTGTCCTGTGGAAGGAACGTGAACCATTTAGAAATATTGGGGATTAATTAGAATGCAACCATATGGAGCTAATTACGCGGGGGTGTATTCCTTACAGAACAAGCTCAAGCGCCTTGGTCTTCGGATCTGTGGTAAGCTCCTTTGTTACCGGGTCCTCCTTGTATCGGGCCCTGAGAAAGTTCCTGGTCTGCTTGTCACGGTATTTCTGGAAGCAGGGCGGTAGGCCTTGCTCGACATGCTCCGTGTCCTTCTTGTCCCATATAGGCTCCGCCACTCTGTAACCGCCGGGACCGAGTTGGTGGACCCCTAAGTTCAACTGCCGCATTTCTTTCCCCCACTGACTTGATTCGGAGGTTGCGGGGCTCTTGCACTTGATCTTGAACTCCTTGTAGTCATCTTCGCTAATCAAAGGATATTTCGCCTTGATCTTCTCATAACTATCACCTTTGTCAATCATTGCCTTCACCGTGCTTTTCCAAGTAGACAGGGCCATGCTCATCCTCGTGAGGGCGGCACCGTTCACTTTATTCCCCGAGAGGCGTGTGTTTGCGAACTCAGCGGGGAACTTGTATCGTTCGTGCAGCTTCGTGAAGAGGAGGCTGTGCAAATTCCCTCGGTCCTTATGCCTTAGGTTCTCGGTGTTGATCGAGGCGGTGCTCCGGAGAATGCACCCGAGCTGAACCGAGTACCCCTTGACTAGGTGTTTGGGCGCCGTCGGATGCCCGTCGGAGTTCACTTCAGTAAATTCCTCCCTGACGGTGCCGAGCACGTTCGGGCGCCGGTCCTTCCGTTACCTCTCGGTTGGCTGCCATCTGTGCGTGCGCCGCCATCATCAGTGGTGGCATCCGCGGCGCCATCATCAGTGGTGTCATCCCCGACGCCACTAGGTGTTGTGTAGTCAGGATCAGTGTCTTCCGCGGCGTCCTCATAGCGGTGAGGTTCTTCCTCCAACTCCCGGGACAGCTCCCAGAATTGCTTGTCGCCCGAACCGCCAGCCTCATCGTTGTGGGCCATGTTTCGCTCTAAATAGGAAAAAAGCTTGGTCAAAAAGTTGGTTATTGTCAAGGAACAAGATCATGGTCTCATCATTTAGGGTTTGTCGACACCGAGGCATCCTAAAAGCTAAGCTTTTATCATTTAGGGTTTGTCGCCGCCGAGGCACCCTAAAAGCCTAAGCGTACATCATTTAGGTTCTCATCGACACCGAGGCACCCTATAGAAGCCAAGTTAAGTTTTGATCATTTAGGGTTTATCGATTCCGAGGCACCCTAGGTTTGGCCTAATCACTTGGCTCTATTGCCACCTATGTTGGGTTTATCATCTAGGGTTTATCGATGCTAAGGAGAATTCTAAGTTGGGCCTAATCACTTGGCTCTATTGCCACCTATGGTTTAATGCAGCAAGAATGGCGGGGCAGTTGATCCTACTTAACTAAGTACTAAGATACCCCGGCCCATGCATTAGTCGCAAGTACCCCATATGTCCTATTTTTAGCAAAGTCATGCTAAAATTCACGGAAAATTTCAGCATGACCTTTGCTGAAAATAGGACATATGGAGTACCCGAATTTGCCGGAACGGAAGTTAATCGATATTCCGGCAAACTCAAGGGCCTCTCGGGGTACCTGCAAATTCATCACGACACAATGGTCGGAGACAAAACCCAGCCACAGACCATATGGTCCTCTGCTTTCATATGGAAAAAATCAGCTCAACTTATGTGAGCTTCCATTCCAGATATAATAGGTCACCCAACAAAAAATCATCAATAGTATGATAAATTTTGAATCAATAGACATACTTCTCAAAAGAGGCATGATCAAATTCTGGTGCCCTTGACTTACTAGTATTTATCTCTTATGACTGACGAATGTGCATTGAGTCCAGAAGCAAAGGCTCTACAGTGAAATGAAAAAACCTTGGAAATATATTTATGATAACTCTAAATGGATCAGAAGGTGCAGATGCACTTGTAAAAAAGGTATGCATTTGCACCAGCTTTGTTCTGATTATGACACCATTCTGTTAAGAAGGCAAAATAACATTATCATCCCAATTCATGGTTGAAGTTGAAGACCCTAAGCTTTAAAATGCCAAGTCTCACTTACGCATGTTAACTTATTTACCAGTTCAGAACTATCACCAGAAAATAGTAAATCCACATTGACCACATAATATTATTTTGCAACCACTCAGTTTGTCCTTGACTGGGACACTTGAAGCACAAAACAACTAATGCAGAGCTAGTTTGTATGTTTAGCTTAAGGGTTTTCCTTTTCAAATTCTGACTCTGTTTCTAAACAAAGTAGGCTTCTATCCTGTCTAGAATGTAATGAAGATGTGCTGGATAAGATGAGTGTTTTTTAACAATTTTCTCATTTTGACAGCAACTGTATCACATTACACTTGATATATTTTCACTCCTGTGTGTTGTAATGAAGATGTCTTGGTGAGACTTGATATATGTCCAAAATTAGAAAAATCACAAGGTACTTTCTCTACCTAATAAACTCCATATGACCACATAAAACCCTGTTTAACACACCTGTAAAGAGGAACAACCCCCCTAAGGAGCTAGAAAGCTATATCGCCCACTGCCTCGTTGAATGTCTGTCAAGGGAAGAGATAAAGAGCATATAAAACATTACCCACACAAAAAATGAGAGCATGTAAAAAATTTAAAAATGAGAACCATATTGACCAACCTAAACTTGGCATTACACTTGGCACGGAGGGAGTACACAATGACATAGTAGTTATCAATTTTCTCCTGTATGAGCTGTAGCAATCCCCACATACAAGAAAAAAACTGAAAGCAAAGCTTTACTCTCCCAACAAGATTCTAAGCATACTACTTGACTAATAATAGAAAGCCCATGACAATGAGGGTATCTAATACAGTAGTATTTCTAATTCTATAAGCCTGCAAGTTTATGAAATTCACACAAACCAATTTGGTTAGCAAGTCACGACAGCACATGATAGTGAGGTAGCAGCAGAAATGCACCTGATGCAGAAACGTAACCTACTGCCGCTGGATCATCAACCTAGATTCTTGCATTACAGAAAAGAGCATCACAAACTCAATTCCGACAATCATTCAGCACTAGTATTTCAATGACTTGCAGATGATAAACAGCTACATATATACATGTCTACAGACGACAAAGGCTAAGGTGAGTTGAACTTGGCGATGGCCGTGGTGCCCTCGGACCTCGCCGGGAGGGAGATGCAGATGGAGGTCTGGACCCTAGATGGATGGAGCAAGAGCGCGCCGTCGCATATAGGCAAATCAAGAAGCTAGGGCTTCGACCATGGCGGAGCTCAGCGATGATGGTGCGAACCCTAGAACTAGAGGAGAGATGAGGGGGGACAGCAGAGGAGGTGGCGCGAAATTACCTACGGGAAGCCGCCAGAGAAAGGGAGGTGGCGGCGAGGGTGGAGTCCGGCGGGGTAGAGGCGGTCGTCGTCTCCTCCTCCTTGTCGGTGTACAAAAAGAGGGGTGCACTTTTGGTACCCCTATAATTATGCACGGGCAGTCTGAGCCACGGGCACCACCACACTGAGCAAGGCAAGGGAGGTGAGCCAAGGTAAGGCCGAAGCTCAGGAGAAGCAGAACGACGCCAAGACAAAGACCACAAAGAGTAAAGGGGACGAAGCGGACCCCCCGGCAAGATCCTTGCCGGGAGGTGGTTTTAGCAAACCCTGCAAGACCCTTGCCGTGGCAGCTTGCCCCACACCTACGGAGTGAGTCACCCTTGAGTCCACTGCCCCCATGGGGCAAGGATTTGGGAGACATCCCCGTGGTGGCATGCAGATCTTTGTGAAGACATTCGACATCAGATACACCCTTCAGAAGATGATGATCCTTGTCAGGATCCTAGCCAAGGAGGACCACAAGGCCCCCGGCAAGAGCCTTGCCGAGGATGACAGCAGGCGCCATGGCAAGACCCTTGCCGGGGCCCCGACAAGGCCCTTGCCAAGAACACCCGTTGGGCCACCATCAGGCCCACGCCAGTCGAACCTCCACCGCCGTTCGCATGCAGTTGCTGACCCAACTAGCTGGGCAAGCACCTGCGTGGCGGCATGCATATCTTTGTGGAGACCCACCGCTGCGCCACCTCAGCTGCCTGCCTGCCTACATGGCACTGCGGGCGCCGCTGGCCAGGGCGCGTGTCAACGCGAGAGGGAGCGGCGACGGACGAGACAGGGCTCTCCCCCGTCCCCGATAAAGCAAGGACACCTGGGCAAGATGCAGTAAATGCGCCTTGTCATGTAATGCGAGGGATAACCTCGCATCACTATTCCCTTTCCACCTCCTGGTGCTACTGTGGCAACCCCTTTCCTTTAAAAGGAGGCCCGAGGCGACCAGGAGGATGATTCGGCTTTTTGGAGCTCCGCACGCCCCATAGCTAGCTCAAGAACACAGATATACAATCCACCAAAGCAGGAGTAGGGTTTTACGCATCCCCGCGGCCCTAACCTGGATAAACAAACCGTGTGCTATCTGTTTGATCCGCCTTCTCATGACCCCGCGCCCCACAACCGTAGTAGGGATTCTTGTGATCCCATAGGTGTCGTTCTCACCGACATCTTTGGCACCAGGTAGGGGGCACAATGGTGAGAATCGGCTCTAGCAGTTAGCCCGACACTCCTTCATCTTCGTGACCCTTGAAGAAGAAAGGAGGCCAGAAGATCGACACTCGAGCGATCGCAAACAGAAGCTAAGTTGCACTGAACCCTTATTTGTGCTCCCCTTCTTATTTGAGGTTATTCCCCCCGGAGATATTTGCTTTGTATGAGAAACCTACACACGAGGTGGCTCTACCACGATCGGCAATGCCCTTGCCCTGTTTCGAGTCCGCTCAACAGCTCAAGCGGCTGCGTCGAGAATGGCTGAGTAGCCTTCCGCGATCTGCAACGCCCCCGATTCTGACTTGAGTCAAGCTTGACAGTTCGAGCGGCCGCGTTTAGAACGAAAAGGTGGCTCGTCCGGCAGCACGCATACCCGACTGGCCATGGGGATCCATCCCCAAAACGCCGCTAGGGGCTTCCGTGCCGGCAAGCCTTCCCGATCGGCGTAGGGAGCGCATACAAAGAGGAATTCAACGGGGAAATAACATGCATGAAAATTAAGAGTACTTCAAAGTTATATTACATCACATCATAGCTGCGGTTCTAACTAAAGATAAAATTTGTCTTGGTCGGGAACCCGCAGCGGCGAAGAAGAACGGGATGCCTAATCCCGGCGCTGGCCTTCCACCCTCTTGATTTCGTCGATGCAGTCCGTGATGGGTTTGATGTGCTCCTTGAGCACCGTGAGGTCAGCACCATCTGGCAAGCTCTTCATCGCGGCCGCGAAGTCAAGATCGGGATTCCAGTACACCGTCTTGGTGAGGACCTTGGTCACGACCCTCCGGCAGAGTCGCCGGGCCTCCTCGGCCAGCGTGGCCGCCCTGTTGGAGTGAAGATACGCCAAGGCTCCGAGGACGCCCTCGGGGAATAGGGTCAACTTGGTGTTGACGGTCCCGCCGCGCTCAGGGGCATACCTCACGTGTGGCATCCCCATGGTGGCCAACTGCGAGGTGACCCTACCGGCGACCTCCACTAGGCGGCTGATCCATCTGTTCTCGCCTGCCACATAATCCTGGTGGGAGGCGGCCTTGTTCGCCCGCAGCTGCTTCTCCTCCTCCAGGCTCCTCGTCAAGGTCTCCTCCCGAGCCCTGCAGCTTCAGCTTGAGGTCTTTGACGGAGTTTTGCGCTTTGGAGAGCTCCCCAGCCCTGCTGATGACTGCTCCTTGCGCCTCCACCAAGGCCCTGTTGAGCGTGCTCTTCTCGTTGGACAGCTTGAGGGCCTGCTTCTTCAGCTCGTCCTGCGCCACCTCCAACTCCCTTACCTTGCCGGCATGGGCCAGAGCCTGGGCATGGAGTGCCTCCTTGTGCCTCTGCTCCAGCTCGCGAGTCCGCCGCGCGACAAGGGCCTCGAGCTCCTCATCCTTGCCACGGAGCGCTGCGGCAAACTTCGCCTCACGCGCGGCGAGGTCCTCTTCCTGGGAATTCAAGGTGGCTTGATGCTGGTTCCGGGCGGCCTCGGCCGCGGCAGCCAAGTTCGCCGCCTTTTCCCGGGCCTTCTCAATGTCGGCCATCTTCATGGTGAGCTCCACATCACGCTCGGCCAATTTCTCCTGAAAGGCCCTCTGCTCCTCGTGAGCCTGGTGGAACCAGGTCTGCGTCTCGGCAACGCGCGCCTTGAAGTCCACCTCCGCGTTGTCCACCGTTGCCATCCTGGACTTGACCTTGTCCAGGTGAGCACGGTACAACACTTGGAGCTTCCGGAAATTGGCCCCCATGGCACGGAAAAGCTGCTCTTCTGGAGAACCGTCGCCACCAATGCCCGGCTCATCAACCACCTCCAGCCCGATGGCGGCAAGCACCTCGCCGTCGAAAACTTCCCCTTCGGCGGGCGCCCGGCTTGATGCCCCTGGGAGGTGGACGAAGAGATCGTCGCCCACCTTCAGATACCTGCCGGGGCCCGAGGTTGAGGAGGAGGGAGGCTGGTCACCCACCACCTCTTCCTCGGCGGAGGCCTTGCCGGCCCCACCAGAAGGTCCACCGCTGGTGCCCTCGGCAGAAGCCTCGCCGGTTGCCTTGGCGGCCCCCGCCGTGGTGTCCTCGGCAGCATCCTTGGCGGCCTCCTCAGCAATGTTCCCGGCAACGGTATCCATGTCCTCCATACCTGTTGAAGGAGGGCCTAGGCAGCAATGGGAGCAATGAAGCCAAGAAAAGAATAAGGGAAAAACAGAGACGAAGGATAGGCGGCTCACTAGTGCCAGGCTGAGAAGCAAAAGTCCCCTCTCCGCCAGCATTTGGCGCTGTGGCAGAGCCACCAGCGCCCAAGTTCCCCTCTTCCTCCATGGGTGTGGGCTCCGTGCCAGATGCCCTTGCCGGGGACGCCCCCCACAGCGGCGTAGTCGATGGGGGTGGTGTGTTAGGAGTAGCCCTCTGTGGCTCCTCCTGCTGCCGCTCCCCTCCTGCAAACCCGGCAAGGTCAGCATCATAGCATCGAGCACTTACCACATGTCGAGTAAGAAGAGGGTGATGAACTTACGCTGGGGGCTGCGCCAGGGGCTGCTATCCGGGCTGCTCAGCACCACCAGTGGTGTCTTTGAAGCCCCAGCCGGGGGCTGGCTGCTCGTCGAGGTCCTCGCCCTCTTCGCCATTTGGGCCAACGTCTCTGTCTCCCTACGGAAGCAAAAATGGATCAAGACAAGCAATCAAATACAAGGAAATGGAAATGATAGTAAGGAACAGAAAACTTACTCGTCATCCGTCTCCTCCTCTTTCACCAGTTTCCTTTTCCTCTTCGGGCTGAGAGGCCCGAGATCAAAAGGGAGCTCCGCATCATCATCCGAGTCAACGCCTGCCGGAGGAGGCGAAGGAGGCGGCGGGGTTTGTGCACGCCCAGATGAGGAAGGGCCTGTTGTCTTCTTCTTCTCAGCGGCCTTCGTCAGCCTCTTGGCTGCCGTGGCCCTCGTGTGGCGCCCAGACTCCTCCAGGGTCAATTGAGGCCGCGCAGCCCTGCCGGGCCGGATCGGCTCACCGGAGCCAGCCCGCCGCGGGACTCGCCCTCTTCCCCTGGTTGGCGTCGAGCCCACCGCCGCGTCCTCCTCCTCCCTCGACGACTTGTCGGCCGCGTCTTCGACGAGCGGAGATTCAGTGTTGGCACTGCTGACCTCCCCGGAGGCTGCCGCCCACCAGGAGAGCTCCTCTTCCTCCGCCGCCGTTGCGGCCACGTCCTCCACGCCCCGGTGCTGCCGACCTCCATGGCAAGCTGTGCCTCCCTCACCCTAGTGGCGATGTAGTCCAACTCTGCCTGGGTGGTGTCCATGATAAGCCACCGCTCGGCGTCGGCATTGACGTACACCTCGATCAGGGTGTCGAAGAATTGCTGCACATCCTCGACCTTCGGCTCCTTCCAGCTCGGGACAGGGCCATGCGCATTACAGTCCGGCATCATGGCAATGATCTCGGACCGACGTGAATTGTTGCACAATGGGACCACCCCCGCTGGCAGCTTGAAAAATGGCCCCTTGAGGGCCTTGCCAACCTTTGCGGCAGCCCTCGTGGCCTTGCCGGTCCGCTCGACCTCGCCATCGCGACACACATCAAGCTGGAAAAGCCGCTGGCAGAAGTGGGCATGCGCCAGCACTGTGAAGTTGTGATCGAGGTCGGGGCGGAGTCGCATAATGTCAGCCGGGTTCGTGAAGAGCCAAGCTGGCCTCCCCTTGCTGTGCAACGGGGCGATCCGGTAGTGAATGAAGTCCGCCCCGATCATCTCAAGGGTGAGTCCGGCCTGGGTGAGCCGGAGAATCCTGGTGGTGGCGACGGTGAGCCTCCCATCGGCGGCGTCGGCATCGCTCCAATCGCTGCTGCGGACCGGCGGCACTCGGTGGACCTTGCAGAATTCCGGCGGGTTTTCATCTTCAATCCAGCACCACCGGCCATGCCATTCCTCCCACCTCTCCTTCACGGCACCTGTTGGAAATATGCCCTAGAGGCAATAATAAAAGTATTATTATTATATTTCCTTGTTCATGATAATTGTCTTTTATTCATGCTATAACTGTATTATCCGGAAATCGTAATACACGTGTGAATACATAGACCACAATATGTCCCTAGTGAGCCTCTAGTTGACTAGCTCATTGTGATCAACAGATAGTCATGGTTTCCTGGCTATGGACATTGGATGTCGGTGATAACGGGATCACATCATTAGGAGAATGATGTGATGGACAAGACCCAATCCTAAGACTAGCACAAAAGATCGTGTAGTTCATTTGCTAGAGCTTTGCCAATGTCAAGTATCTCTTCCTTTGACCATGAGATCATGTAACTCCTGGATACCGTAGGAGTGCCTTGGGTGTATCAAACGTCACAACGTAACTGGGTGACTATAAAGGTGCACTACAGGTATCTCCGAAAGTATCTATTGTTTTATGCGGATCGAGACTGGGATTTGTCACTCCGTGTAAACGGAGAGGTATCTCTGGGCCCACTCGGTAGGACATCATCATATGCACAATGTGACCAAGGAGTTGATCACGGGATGATGTGTTACGGAACGAGTAAAGTGACTTGCCGGTAACGAGATTGAACAAGGTATTGGATACCGACGATCGAATCTCGGGCAAGTAACATACCGATAGACAAAGGGAATTGAATACGGGATGGATTGAGTCCTTGACATCGTGGTTCATCCGATGAGATCATCATGGAACATGTGGGAGCCAACATGGGTATCCAGATCCCGCTGTTGGTCATTGACCGGAGAACGTCTCGGTCATGTCTGCATGTCTCCCAAACCCGTAGGGTCTACACACTTAAGGTTCGATGACGCTAGGGTTATAAAGGAAGTTTGTATGTGGTTACTGAATGTTGTTCGGAGTCCCGGATGAGATCCCGGACGTCACGAGGAGTTCCGGAATGGTCCGGAGGTAAAGATTTATATATAGGAAGTCCTGTTTCGGCCATCGGGACAAGTTTCGGGGTCATCGGTATTGTACCGGGACCACCGGAAGGGTCCCGGGGGCCCACCGGGTGGGGCCACCTGCCCCGGGGGGGCCACATGGGCTGTAGGGGGTGCGCCTTGGCCTACATGGGCCAAGGGCACCAGCCCCTAGAGGCCCATGCGCCAAGATATAAGAAAAAGGGGAGAGTCCTTAAGGGGGAAGGCACCTCCGAGGTGCCTTGGGGAGGATGGACTCCTCCCCCCTTCTTAGCCGCACCCCTTCCTGGGAGGAAGGGGCAAGGCTGCGCCTCCCCCCTCTCCCCTGCCCCTATATATAGTGGAGGGGAGGGAGGGCATCCATACCTGAGCCCTTGGCGCCTCCCTCCCTCCCGTGACACCTCCTCCTCTCCCGTAGGTGCTTGACGAAGCCCTGCAGGATTGCCACGCTCCTCCATCACCACCACGCCGTTGTGCTGCTGCTGGATGGAGTCTTCCTCAACCTCTCCCTCTCTCCTTGCTGGATCAAGGCGTGGGAGACGTCACCGGGCTGTACGTGTGTTGAACGCGGAGGTGCCGTCCGTTCGGCACTAGGATCATCGGTGATCTGAATCACGACGAGTACGACTCCATCAACCCCGTTCACTTGAACGCTTCCGCTTAGCAATCTACAAGGGTATGTAGATGCACTCCCCTTTCTACTCGTTGCTGGTCTCTCCATAGATAGATCTTGGTGTTGCGTAGGAAATTTTTTGAATTTCTGCTACGTTCCCCAACAGTGGCATCATGAGCTAGGTCTATTGCGTAGATTCTTTGCACGAGTAGAACACAAAGTAGTTGTGGGCGTTGATGTTGTTCAATATGCTTACCGTTACTAGTCCAATCTTGTTTCGACGGTATTGTGGGATGAAGCGGCCCGGACCGACCTTACACGTACTCTTACGTGAGACAGGTTCCACCGATTGACATGCACTTGGTGCATAAGGTGGCTAGCGGGTGCCAGTCTCTCCCACTTTAGTCGGAACGGATTTGATGAAAAGGGTCCTTATGAAGGGTAAATAGCAATTGGCATATCACGTTGTGGTCTTGCGTAGGTAAGAAACGTTCTTGTTAGAAACCCATAGCAGCCACGTAAAACATGCAACAACATTTAGAGGACGTCTAACTTGTTTTTGCAGGGTATGCTATGTGATGTGATATGGCCAAAAGGATGTGATGAATGATATATGTGATGTATGAGATTGATCATGTTCTTGTAATAGGATTCATGACTTGCATGTCGATGAGTATGACAACCGGCAGGAGCCATAGGAGTTGTCTTTATTTTTGTATGACCTGCGTGTCATTGAAGAACGCCATGTAACTTACTTTACTTTATTGCTAAACGCGTTAGCCATAGAAGTAGAAGTAGTCGTTGGCGTGACAACTTCATGAAGACACGATGATGGAGATCATGATGATGGAGATCATGGTGTCATGCCGGTGACGATGATGATCATGGAGCCCCGAAGATGAAGATCAAAAGGAGCAAAATGATATTGGCCATATCATGTCACTATTTGATTGCATGTGATGTTTATCATGTTTATGCATCTTGTTTACTTAGGACGACGGTAGTAAATAAGATGATCCCTTACAAAATTTCAAGAAGTGTTCTCCCCTAACTGTGCACCGTTGCTACAGTTCGTCGCTTCTAAGCACCACGTGATGATCGGGTGTGATGGATTCTTACGTTCACATACAACGGGTGTAAGACAGTTTTACACATCGAAAACACTTAGGGTTAACTTGACGAGCCTAGCATGTGCAGACATGGCCTCGGAACACGGAGACCGAAAGGTCGAGCATGAGTCGTATAGCAGATACGATCAACATGAAGATGTTCACCGATGATGACTAGTCCGTCTCACGTGATGATCGGACACGGCCTAGTTGACTCGGATGATGTAATCACTTAGATGATCAGAGGGATGTCTATCTGAGTGGGAGTTCATAAGATGAACTTAATTATCCTGAACATAGTCAAAAGACCCTTTGCAAATTATGTCGTAGCTCGCGCTTTAGTTCTACTGTTTTAGATATGTTCCTAGAGAAAATATAGTTGAAAGTTGACAGTAGCGATTATGCGATCAGTAGAAAGCTTATGTCCTTAAATGCACCGCTTAGTGTGCTGAACCCCAAACATCGTTTGTGGATGTTTCGAACACCGAACATACATGTTTTGATAACTACGTGATAGTTCAGTTAAACGGTTTAGAGTTGAGGCACCAAAGATGTTTTTCGAAACATCGCGGAACATATGAGATGTTTCAAGGGCTGAAATTGGGATTTCAGGCTCGTGCCCACGTCAAGAGGTATAAGACCTCCGACGATTTTCTTAGCCTGCAAACTAAGGAGAGAAGCTCAATTGTTGAGCTTGTGCTCAGATTGTCTGAGTGCAACAATCACTTGAATCAAGTGGGAGTTAATATTCCAGATGAGATAGTGATGTTTCTCCAAAGTCATTGCCACCAAGCTGCAAGAGCTTCGTGATGAACTATAACATATCAGGGATAGATATGATGATCCTTGAGGTATTCGCGATGTTTGACACCGCGAAAGTAGAAATCAAGAAGGAGCATCAATTGTTGATGGTTGGTGAAACCACTAGTTTCAAGAAGGGCAAGGGAACAAAGGGATACTTCATGAAACGGCAATTCAGCTGCTGCTCAAGTGAAGAAACCCAAGGTTGAACCCAAACCCGAGACTAAGTGCTTCTGTAATAAGGGGAACAACCACTGGAGCAGCATTACCCTAGATACTTGGTAGATGAGAAGGCTGGCAAGGTCGATAGAAGTATATTGGATATACATTATGTTAATGTGTACTTTACTAGTACTCCTAGTAGCACCAGGGTATTGGATACCAGTTCGGTTGCTAAGTGTTAGTAACTCGAAATAAAAGCTACGGAATAAACGGAGACTAGCTAAAGGTGAGCTGACGATATATGTTTGATGTGATCAAACATCGCACGCTCCCTCTACCATCAAGATTAGTATTAAACCTGAATGGTTTATTGAATCTCGATCGTAGTGATACACATTTTCATGCCAAAAGACATAAGATAGTAATGATAGTACCACTTACTTGTGGCGCTGCCATGTAAGTCATAATGGTATAAAACGCATGAAGAAGCTCCATGTTGATGGATCTTTGGACTCACTCATTTTTGAAAAGTTTGAGACATGCGAACCATGTCTATTGGTGTATATGCATGAAGAAACTCCATGCAAATGGATCATTCGGACTCACTTGATTTGAATCACTTGAGATATGCAAATCATACCACATGGGCAAGATGACTGAAAAGCCTCGTTTTCAATAAGATGGAACAAGATAGCAACTTGTTGGAAGTAACACATTTTGATGTGTGCAGTCGAATGAGTGCTGAGGCATGCAGTGAATATCGTTATGTCCTTACTTCACAGATGATTCGAGTAGATGTTGAGAATATTTACTTGATGAAACACAAGTCTGAATTATTGAATGGTTCAAGTAATTTCAGAGTGAAGTAGAAGATCATTGTGACAAGAGGATAAAATGTCTATGATACGATCATAGAGATGAATATCTGAGTTACGAGTTTTGACACACAATTAAGACATTGTGGAAAATGTTTCACAATTAATACCGCCTGGAACACCATAGTGTGATGGTGTGTCCGAACATCATAGTTGCACCCTATTGGATATGGTGCGTACCATGATGTCTCTTATCGAATTACCACTATCATTCATGGGTTAGGCATTAGAGACAACCACATTCACTTTAAATAGGGCACCACGTAATTCCGATGAGATGACACCGTATGAATTATGGTTTAGAGAAACCTAAGTTGTCGTTTCTTAAAGGTTTGGGGCTGCGACGCTTATGTGAAAAAGTTTCAGGATTAAGCTCGAACCCAAAGCGGATAAAATGCATCTTCATAGGACACCCAAAACAGTTGGGTATACCTCCTAATTCAGATCCGAAAGCAATATGGATTGTTTCTTGAATTGGGTCCTTTCTCGAGGAAAGGTTTCTCTCGAAAGAGTTGAGTGGGAGGATGGTGGAGACTTGATGAGGTTATTGAACCGTCTCTTCAACTAGTGTGTGGCAGGGCACATGAAGTTGTTCCTGTGGCACCTACACCAATTGAAGTGGAAGCTTATGATATTGATCATGAAACTTCAGATCAAGTCACTACCAAACCTCGTAGGACGACAAGGACACGTACTACTTTAGAGTGGTACGGTAATCCTGTCTTGGAAGTCATGTTGCTAGACAACAATGAACCTACAAGCTATGGAGAAGCGATGGTGGGCCCGGATTCCGATAAATGGCTTGAGGCCATAAAATCCGAGAGAGGATCCATGTATGAAAACAAAGTGTAGACTTTGGCAGAACGGCTCGATGGTCGTAAGGCTAATGAGTACAGATGGATTTCAAAAGGAAGACGGACAATGATGGTAAATGTCACCATTAAGAAAGCTCGACTTGTCGTTAAGATGTTTTCCGACAAGTTCAAGGAGTTGACTACGATGAGATTTTCTCACTCGTAGCGATGCTAAGAGTCTGTTGGAATTATATTAGCGATTACTGCATTATTTATGAAATCTTGCAGATAGGATGTCAAAACATTGTTTCCTCGATGATTTTATTGAGGAAAGGTTGTATGTGATACAACCGGAAGGTTTTGTCAATCCCGAAAGATGCTAATAAGTATGCAAAGCTCCAGCAATCCTTCTAAGGACTGGAGTGAGCATCTCGGAGTTGGAATGTATGCTTTGATGATGATCGAAGATTTTGGGTTTGTACAAAGTTTATGAGAAACTTGTATTTCCAAAGAAGTGAGTGGAAGCACTAGAGAATTTCTGATGAGTATATGTTGTTGACATATTGTTGATCAGAAATGATGTAGAATTTCTGGAAAGCATATAGGGTTATTTTGAAAGTGTTTTTCAATGGAAAGCCTGGATTAAGCTACTTGAACATTGAGCATCAAGATCTATAAGGATAGATCAAAATGCTTAATAATACTTTCAAATGAGCACATACCTTGACATGATCTTGAAGGTGTTCAAGATGGACCAGTCAAAGAAGGAGTTCTTGCCTGAGTTGTAAGGTACGAAGTTAAGACTTAAAGCTCGACCACGGCAGAATAGAGAGAAAGGACGAAGGTCGTCCCCTATGCTTAAGACGTAGGCTCTTCAGTATGCTATGCTGTGTACCGCACCTGAAGTGTGCCTTGCCATGAGTCAGTCAAGGGTTACAAGAGTGATCCAAGAATGGCTCACAGGACAGCGGTCAAAGTTATCCTTAGTAACTAGTGGACTAAGGAATTTTCTCGATTATGGAGGTGGTAAAAGAGTTCGTCGTAAAGGTTACGACGATGCAAGCTTGACACCTATCCGGATAGCTCTGAGTAGAGAGACCGGATACATATAATGGAGCAATAATTTAGAATAGCTCCAAGTAGAACAGTTGTTTGGAATAGCTCCAAATAGAGCGTGGTAGCTGCATCTAGGAGATGACATAGAGATTTGTAAAGCACACACGGATCTGAAAGGTTCAGACCCGTTGACTAAAACCTCTCTCACAAGCAACATGATCAAACATAAAACTCATTGAGTGTTAATCACATAGTGATGTGAACTAGACTACTGACTCTAGTAAACTCTTGGGTATTAGTCACATGGCGATGTGACATGTGAGTGTTAATCACATGGCGATGTGAACTAGATTATTGACTCTAGTGCAAGTGGGAGACTGTTGGAAATATGCCCTAGAGGCAATAATAAAAGTATTATTATTATATTTCCTTGTTCATGATAATTGTCTTTTATTCATGCTATAACTGTATTATCCGGAAATCGTAATACACGTGTGAATACATAGACCACAATATGTCCCTAGTGAGCCTCTAGTTGACTAGCTCATTGTGATCAACAGATAGTCATGGTTTCCTGGCTATGGACATTGGATGTCGGTGATAACGGGATCACATCATTAGGAGAATGATGTGATGGACAAGACCCAATCCTAAGACTAGCACAAAAGATCGTGTAGTTCATTTGCTAGAGCTTTGCCAATGTCAAGTATCTCTTCCTTTGACCATGAGATCGTGTAACTCCTGGATACCGTAGGAGTGCCTTGGGTGTATCAAACGTCACAACGTAACTGGGTGACTATAAGGGTGCACTACAGGTATCTCCGAAAGTATCTATTGTTTTATGCGGATCGAGACTGGGATTTGTCACTCCGTGTAAACGGAGAGGTATCTCTGGGCCCACTCGGTAGGACATCATCATATGCGCAATGTGACCAAGGAGTTGATCACGGGATGATGTGTTACGGAACGAGTAAAGTGACTTGCCGGTAACGAGATTGAACAAGGTATTGGATACCGACGATCGAATCTCGGGCAAGTAACATACCGATAGACAAAGGGAATTGAATACGGGATGGATTGAGTCCTTGACATCGTGGTTCATCCGATGAGATCATCGTGGAACATGTGGGAGCCAACATGGGTATCCAGATCCCGCTGTTGGTCATTGACCGGAGAACGTCTCGGTCATGTCTGCATGTCTCCCGAACCCGTGGGTCTACACACTTAAGGTTCGATGACGCTAGGGTTATAAAGGAAGTTTGTATGTGGTTACTGAATGTTGTTCGGAGTCCCGGATGAGATCCCGGACGTCACGAGGAGTTCCGGAATGGTCCGGAGGTAAAGATTTATATATAGGAAGTCCTGTTTCGGCCATCGGGACAAGTTTCGGGGTCATCGGTATTGTACCGGGACCACCGGAAGGGTCCCGGGGGCCCACCGGGTGGGGCCACCTGCCCCGGGGGGGCCACATGGGCTGTAGGGGGTGCGCCTTGGCCTACATGGGCCAAGGGCACCAGCTCCTAGAGGCCCATGCGCCAAGATATAGGAAAAAGGGGAGAGTCCTTAAGGGGGAAGGCACCTCCGAGGTGCCTTGGGGAGGATGGACTCCTCCCCCCTTCTTAGCCGCACCCCTTCCTTGGAGGAAGGGGCAAGGCTGCGCCTCCCCCCTCTCCCCTGCCCCTATATATAGTGGAGGGGAGGGAGGGCATCCATACCTGAGCCCTTGGCGCCTCCCTCCCTCCCGTGACACCTCCTCCTCTCCCGTAGGTGCTTGGCGAAGCCCTGCAGGATTGCCACGCTCCTCCATCACCACCACGCCGTTGTGCTGCTGCTGGATGGAGTCTTCCTCAACCTCTCCCTCTCTCCTTGCTGGATCAAGGCGTGGGAGACGTCACCGGGCTGTACGTGTGTTGAACGCGGAGGTGCCGTCCGTTCGGCACTAGGATCATCGGTGATCTGAATCACGACGAGTACGACTCCATCAACCCCGTTCACTTGAACGCTTCCGCTTAGCGATCTACAAGGGTATGTAGATGCACTCCCCTTTCTACTTGTTGCTGGTCTCTCCATAGATAGATCTTGGTGTTGCGTAGGAAAATTTTTGAATTTCTGCTACGTTCCCCAACAGCACCGTCCGGGTATGCCCCCTTGGATCTTGGGATCCAGGTGATGCAACCGGAGAGGGCTCCTCCCGGCTGGATTCGAGGGAAGAAGTAATGGTGGAAGAGCGTCGTGTTGGGCTGCACCCCGGCAAAGCCTTCGCAAAGATGTGCGAAGAAAGCCATGCACGCCACCGCATTCGGAGTAAAATCCAAGAGGCGAAAGCCGAAGGTGCGCATAACGTCGCAGAAGAAATCGGAGAAAGGAGGGCATAGCCCGCAAGAAAAGTAATCAACGAAGAAGGGGTACCGATTTGAGGCAGGATCAGCGCAAGCGGTAGGAATGATGCGCGTCGCCGGGTGTCCCGAACCCTCTCCCCCTGTCTTCACCCCCCATAGGGGCTTGAAGGAGGCCCAACGCTCTTGAACATCAACCGTCAAGGGGAAGAAGAAGGCGGACTTCGTCCGGTCCCCCGACAGCGCGCTCTCCGGCGGCTCCACCGTCCCGGCGCCCTTAGCCACCCCCTTGCCCTTGGCGAATTTGGGAGCCATGGTGACCAAGAAGTTCAGAGGGCTGAGGAAGGGGGATGGCAAAGCAGCGGCGGCGGGCGACAGCGAAAGCTTAGGAAGGAAGGAAGAAAGGGAACGGCGGCTCTAAGATCGGAAAAAGCACGAGGGAAGAGGAGAAAGTGAGCAGCACGCCCACGGTTATTCCTTCTTATGGGGGAAAAACGCGGGCCGCCTCCTTTCACATTAACTGTGATGTGACGCATGCCCGCGGGAAGCAACCCCACGCATGCCGCCCACGTCACACACGCCTCCCCACGCCGCGCAATGCACGGGAAGCATGGGAAGCGCAGCGCGCGAAGAGACTTACCGCGGTAAAAACCGCCCCACCTGCCCGCACACCGTTTTTGGGCCTAGCCCAACGACGCGATTGCGCTTACGTGTGGCCCAGGCCCGGGGGCTCCTGTCGGTGTACAAAAAGAGGGGTGCACTTTTGGTACCCCTATAACTGTGCACGGGTAGTCTGAGCCACGGGCACCACCACACTGAGCAAGGCAAGGGAGGTGAGCCAAGGTAAGGCCGAAGCTCAGGAGAAGCAGAACGACGCCAAGACCAAGACCACAAAGAGAAAAGGGGACGAAGCGGACCCCCCGGCAAAATCCTTGCTGGGAGGCGGTTTTAGCGAACCAGGCAAGAGCCTTGCTGTGGCAGCCCGCCCCACACCTACGGAGTGAGTCACCCTTGAGTCCACTGCCCCCATGGGGCAAGGATTCGGGAGACATCCCTATGGTGGCATGCAGATCTTTGTGAAGACATTCGAGATCAGATACACCCTTCAGAAGATGATGATCCTTGGCGGGATCCCAGCCAAGGAGGACCACAAGGCCCCCGGCAAGAGCCTTGCCGGGGATGACAGCAGGCGCCACGGCGAGACCCTTGCCGGGGCCCCGGCAAGGCCCTTGCCAAGAACACCCGTTGGGCAACCATCAGGCCCATGCCAGTCGAACCTCCACCGCCGTTCGCATGCAGCTGCTGACCCAACCAGCTGGGCAGGCACCTGCCTGGCGGCATGCAGATCTTCGTGGAGACCCACCGCTGTGCCACCTCAGCTGCCTGCCTACCTACATGGCACTGCGGGCGCCGCTGGCCAGGGCGCGTGTTGACGCGAGAGGGAGCGGCGACGGACGAGACAAGGCTCTCCCCCGTCCCCGATAAAGCAAGGACACTTGGGCAAGACGCATTAAATGCGCCTTGTCATGTAATGCGAGGGATAACCTTGCATCACTGTTCCCTTTCCACCTCCTGGTGCTACTGTGGCAACCCCTTTCCTATAAAAGGAGGCCCGAGGCGACCAGGAGGAGGATTCGGCTTTTTGGAGCTCCTCATGCCCCATAGCTAGCTCAATGTTCGCACACGAACACGTCACGTGTACCCTCGACGCCGGGGGTGATGCACCGCAGCTCACGTCGAAGGAGACCCGACCGACAACGCGATACGCAAGACAGTCGACGGGCGCTTTTGTA
Source organism: Triticum aestivum (assembly GCF_018294505.1). NCBI lineage: Eukaryota > Viridiplantae > Streptophyta > Magnoliopsida > Poales > Poaceae > Triticum > Triticum aestivum. The sequence goes on from NC_057812.1 coordinate 686,718,985, forward strand.
GACCCGAAAACCCCACACCCCCGGGAGGGACCCCGTCAGGGAGTGCGGCGGCTATGGGCTGCCCTAGGTCGATTCGCTCGCCCCTAGAGCCTCGTGGATCGCTGCCCTCCAACGCGAAGAACGAACGAAGAACGAGAAAGAAAGATACAAGGGTAGGGGATAAAGATAGATGAACACAAAAGTGTAATAGATTGATTGGTTCGATTGGTGTTGTTCAATCGGCCGTCACCCCCAACATATATAAGAGGCGGCTGGACTTCCCGTACAAGTAAAGGATTCATCTAGGCTTTCCTTACAGGAAAAATTACATCAATTCGCGTCCTAGAGTCCTAGTTCTATTCCAACTCGGATTCAGTCTGAATCTGGCCCAACTTCTGTCTTCCTCCTTGTGCAGGCCGCCGAGCCTCCATATGACCTCCGATCAAGATGGCCCAAACATCAAACTTGTGCGCCTCGACGATACGAACAACTCTCATGTTGACCACTTTTTCAAATAAAGCCATCTTGAATACTTTTCGAGGTCGTTTTTACCTTCCAGTCGGACTCGGTCTTGCGGTAGACTGAATTATCCGAGTGTTGTAGTGAATTTGCAGGTCATATACTATCTCTGATGACGATGACTCCAAAACCAAAGTTTACCGTCTTGATGATACGCACAACTTCTGTATTGAACACTTCTTCATCCGAGATTATCTTGATAAACTTTTGGGCACATGTTCAGTTTCACTCGGATTTGAGCTCATCCACTCGGATATTAGAGTCTTTCACTCGACTGGACCTTTTCACTCGGATGACTATCTTTTCACTCGGAAGACAATCTTTCACTCGGATGATGACCACATTTTCAGTCGGAAGACAATCTTTTACTTGATCGACCAATTTTCACTCGACCTTTTACTCAATCGACCTTTTACTCGATCGGTAGGTTTTCACTCGACTTTTTACTCGATCGGTAGGTTTTCACTCGACCTTTTACTCGATCGGTAGGTTTTCACTCGACCTTTTACTCGATCGGTAGGTTTTCACTCGACCTTTTACTCGATCGGTAGGTTTTCACTCGACCGGTGAGTTTTCACTCGGATGGTAAGTTTTTCACTCGACCAAAAACATAGCCTGATCTTGATTTGTCTCTCCAAGTCTCATACGACCTCGGATTGGGACGAATTATATATGAAAATCAATCGGCTCGACGAGACGAAACTTTTCCGTGTTGAAGGTTTTTCAATTCAAGGCCGTCTTGAAGGCCGAATTGCTCACGCATTGCGTCAGACACTCATTAACATGTGTCTGGTGTCAAGCGTAATATTTTGGTCTCTGGCCTGTCCAGACCGTATTGACTATAACTTTTGCATATGAACTCGGATTGAGATGATTTATATATGAAAATCGATCGCCTCGACGAGACGAAGACAACTCCTTCAGAGCACTCCTTCATCTGAGGCCATATTGAGGGTATAATCGGCCGAAAAGCACTCAGAACATTAAATTTTGTCACTCGGAGTACAACTTCGGCCACTGAGATGAGGTCGGATGTTGATGAATTAAAAATCAAAGTTGTTCCACTCAGCGGCCTGAAACTTTTCATGCTTAAAACTCTTTCACTTGAGGCCATCTTACTTGCCTTTTGTTCCTTGCCAAAATCCGGTGTCAACACATGCCCCCCTGTTTTCTGGCAGAGCTTGCGTGCCAGAAAATACTTCTTTTAAACACGATGTCAACACTACATCGGCTGTGCATGCTGAAGACGATAATTGTTATCGGCCATATGCTTAGGCTTGTTGTTTCTTGGGTAGAGCATTTTCAGATAATAGTCGTCTGAGAACAACCATTGGATGCCACGAATGCCTTCATGTCAGCCTCTCATGTCAATCCTTGACTTGACCTTTATCCAAGTACTCTATGGGGATATTAGAAACATTCGCGATACCGGTTGCCAAAAGATTATGTCCATGAACCTTAAAGGAACCATCAACTATTCGGTGAGTCCCCTCATTGTTGATAAAAAATACTCCATCAAGTCTCTGCCGAATAATGTCTGTCTCCTAACTTGGATCCTGCAGATAAGAGAAACTTTCTCCAGCCAGCTATATGACTCCCACTAGATCCATCAATGGCCGACTCCACCGTGGAGTCAGCCGCAACTCGTGAGGTCAATGTTTGAGTGATTCGTCGATGCATACAAGGATAACATTTGTTGGACGGTTGGCAACGAATCATTTTAAACCTTGATGCATACAACTCTTGTAGTGGTTAGAAGTCCTTTAGCCCGAATAACACAGCATATTCGGCTTGATTATTAGTCGTGTAAGCTCTATCCGACAAGAAGTCTTGAAATCCATCCCGTGAAGAAATATGTCAATAATACCGACTCTGGGCGCTGCTAAACTGAATCATGAAAATAATCTCCACAAGACTTTGACTTGGCATCCAGGGAGCACCGACCGATAAATGTGATGTCACACCCCTGTCCTTCGGTCTCTGAGTCAACATTGCCTTGCCCCCCGAGTGAACGAAGCTTCATTCATCTCGGTGACACACTTTCTCTGGATCACCACAATGAACACAATTAGTCAGATGCCAGCTTTGTCAACACAATGTACTCTTAGGGCGATATGCAAATATCGGCCAAATGTCCTTATCTCATAGGACCTGGAGAACCCGTCCACCAAAGTGTGAATAGCCTAAATAATTCAGATGTTTCAGCCGGGGATAAGTTCTGGGACGCTTTCTTTGATGGAACGACTGAAGAACATGGACGATGTGCCATTTGGAGTCTCCTATAATGAGATGAAAACTGTCGACTCTGCCTGCCGGCTTCACACTTGTCCTCTTTCACTCTTGCTGACTTCGCAATAGGAGATATGGTGCCGCTTTTGAGTCGAGGATTTCCCTTGGGAACCCAAGCCATGTTCCTCTTCTCCACCTCTTTGGCCCTAAGCCAATTCAGCTTTTTCTGTTGCGAATATGGTAAGCCGAGTGGGCATCCCGGCTGTGACTTTGGTTTACGCACTGGCAAGTTCTTCCTGGCTTTGGGCACCTCCAGCTTGGCCTTTCCAAACTTGGCGATTGGATCCTTGAAAGTTACTTGCTTCACTTTCTTGTCCTTAGTAGTCAACATAGACTCGACTGTCTTTTTGTCATCTAGAGTCGGATCTGAAATAGCACATTTGCGGCCATCCTTTTTCACTCGGTATACTTGCTTGACCACGTCCATCTTCTTCGCTGAGCTCCAGACCGATACTTTTTGGTTGAGTCGGTCTTTAGCATGTGGTTGTTGAACAAACGATGATCCTCTAGGAGCTGCATAATTTTGTTGAGGTGGTTTAGAATATGATGGATGGTGTGCCCTTGATTTATACTTGCCCCATGATTGATATGAATAATAGTCGGCAGGGGGAGGTATCCATGACATCGGCATTGGTGGCCCAAAAGGAGGATATGGAGTCTGCTTGCTCAACATCTTCCTTCGCCAATCCTTGTCTTCAAATTTATACCCTGGGGGTGACTTCGATGCTTTTGTTTCACTCGGCCGATAAGCACTCTTTGCCTCGCTTATCTTCTGATATTTTTCTAATAACTGTGCGAAAGTGACTTTCGGCTTTCTACCTTTGTGCTTACCATGGCCTTTGCTTTCTTTAGTTGTGTTTGCATCGGTCTTCGAATTTTCTGGTTGCCCCCCAGTGCTAGATGTCTCCATTGTAGATTTCATGGAATTCTCATCTTCGAGATTGTTGTGGATGCACTTTCTAACAATATCCTTGCTCGAAGACTTGACCCCATCATCATTGGTGTGAACCTGTTGACCTTTTGATGAATCGGCTTGAGGTAACCGAGTCAACATTTGATCGCCATCAAGGCCAATCTGATACGACTGTCCATATGCTCGTGCCTCAACAAACTCCAATCGTCCTATGTTGTCCGATTGCTCGACTTGATGGATCATGTTGCAATCTTTGACATTTTTCTCGAATAAACATTGCATTCGCTCTTGTCTTGACGACTCGACATCGTGATCAATTATAATAATAGGATTAGTCAGGGATGTACCGATGATGTGATCAACTATGCCTGCACTGGACGTACACTCCTGGTCCATTAAACGATATTGTGATATCGGCTCTGAAACAAAACAACCGAGTGGTGCCAGCTTAGTGTCATCTGACTCGGCTATGCATTGATTTTCGTCGTCCTTTCCCGATGCTTTTGAATCGGCTATCCTGGAGAACTTTGAACCTGGCTTTATATTCCTACAACCAAAATAATTACAGAATATATGTCTCATCTGAGACCAAATGTTAGCCAGGCATGAAACAAACAAAGTTGCCCATATGAATATAAAGTTCAGTCGGCATGACGGGAACAACTTTGGTTGCGATAAGTTGTCACTATTAGCCTCTATGAATGGTGCCATGTGTTGATCAGCATGATTAGTAACAAGATAATTCGAAACAAATAGATTACTCTTCTCGATCGGTCTTTCAAAATTAATTAGAATCTTACTAACGGGTGCATCAACAATATGATTTTGACCGAATCGAAAACTGAGTAAACTCTCGGCTAGGTGTACCTTTGTGAAGTCGTTGGAACGAGAAGATGGTTGCACCACTGGAACAATACCTTGCTCCACTTCTGAATAATTCTTGAATGCGTCTTCTTCTTTTTCTGGATCTCGTGCCTCATCACTCGAATTGATTGAGCAGATTTCACTCGGATTGCCCAAGTATACTTCACTCGGATTACCCAAGTGGATTTCACTCGGACGCTCTTTGTCAGTTGAACTTTGCTCAGGTGCACGCTTTGGTTCTTGATCTTTATCACTAGCCAAACTTTGTTTGGCCATATAACTTTTCTCTTGATGCTCATCAATTTCTTTGGCACAGAACTCATAGGGCAGCATGTAAGCTCCCTCACATCCAGAAAAATCTAACACGGCCAACTCGTTGCGTTTACCGTTCTTTTGCTCGGCGAAACTTGCATCTTCTGTTTTAGCACACGCGGCAATAATTGGCTTGATGCACTCGACTTTAGCCGGCGATGCACTCATCTGGAATGATGCACTCGACTGGCATGATGTACTCAGACGGGTCGATGCACTCGGCTGGTATGATGTACTCGGTATGGACTCTATGCACTCGGTTGTAACCGTCTCTGTGCTCAATCTGGTTTCAACTGAATCCACCATCATCTTTTCTTTAAAGGAATCGTTCGACTCGGCTGTAGATGACTTATTCATATTTGACTCAGTTTCAACCGAATCAACCATATTAGCCGAGTGAACCCTTTCTTGCTGATTTGCTTGCAAACCTTCTTGCTTCAATATCGTAGAAGGGCCAACATAGTTGCTGGATGGAGGAAGGCACTTGACGTATTCTTGCAAATATTCCTCTCCACGGCTCTTCTTGAGTGCTTCGTAAGCCTGTTGATATTCTGCTGGTAATTCCTCAAGAGTTGGCGTAGTAAATTCGTTGACGCTATTCCCTGTGAGCTTTGGCTTGATCTTGTCCACTTGGGCCACATATTTTTCTGTAAACTTGGCCCTACTTGGATTGGCTTGCCCCCCAATACTTTTATGATCTTTCGGCAATGAAGTGATGTTGCCGAAATTTTGCAATTGTATAGGGGGTGTATAGCATGCTGCAGTGATAGGTGAAGACATGTGTACTACTGTCGAATATTCTCTCTCGCCAATTTGATCAATCGGCAAAACTTCGTCTTCTTTTAAAACCCTAGCTTTTATTGCCTCATAATCAGGAACCAAACCTTTATCATGTTGCTCAAGGCAAAGAGAGGCAATCTTCTTATTTTGCGCTAAGCTTTTTAATGCAGCCAAAGTCACCTCATCTCCTGCAATATTAGACACATACACTCCTGTAGAATCTCCATTCACTCGGCCATAAAAGTGAGCCGAGTCATGAATACTTTTAGTTGCATATGATGCTGAACAATTAATATCATGAGGTGTATCATATGATGACTGAGGATAACCGGCCAAATAGCTAATGGAAGCATGGCCGATTGCCTCATTCATCGGCATGTTTGGGGATAAACCCGCATATTGCGAGTTGACTGCCAATGGAAAAAACTGCGAGACGCCTTCCTGCACATAAGGTGTCATATATTGATCACTCGAACAAATCGTGTTATTCATCGGCATATTGAAAGGTGTTGCCGATGCACGAAGGTTCAGATTCATAAGTTGCATGTCGCGGTTCTGTAAATTCGAAGTTTCTCCAATGGAATAACTAGTCGGCCTTTGCTCGTTAGGGCTAGCCGACATGACATGTCCATTGAAAGATCTAGCAACATCAACATAATGGCTATTTGCATCTACGTAAGGAGATTGATGATACATGTTACCGTTGTAGATTGCAGCCGCTTGATGACGCTCTCCTCGTAGCAAGAACAGGCTGGAAACTGTTCAAAGCTTCGTCCCCAGCGGAGTCGCCAAAAAGTGTGTTCGCACACGAACACGTCACGTGTACCCTCGACGCCGGGGGTGATGCACCGCAGCTCACGTCGAAGGAGACCCGACCGACAGCGCGATACGCAAGACAGTCGACGGGCGCTTTTGTAGACCCGAAAACCCCACACCCCCGGGAGGGACCCCGTCAGGGAGTGCGGCGGCTATGGGCTGCCCTAGGTCGATTCGCTCGCCCCTAGAGCCTCGTGGATCGCTGCCCTCCAACGCGAAGAACGAACGAAGAATGAGAAAGAAAGATACAAGGGTAGGGGATAAAGATAGATGAACACAAAAGTGTAATAGATTGATTGGTTCGATTGGTGTTGTTCAATCGGCCGTCACCCCCAACATATATAAGAGGCGGCTGGACTTCCCGTACAAGTAAAGGATTCATCTAGGCTTTCCTTACAGGAAAAATTACATCAATTCGCGTCCTAGAGTCCTAGTTCTATTCCAACTCGGATTCAGTCTGAATCTGGCCCAACTTCTGTCTTCCTCCTTGTGCAGGCCGCCGAGCCTCCATATGACCTCCGATCAAGATGGCCCAAACATCAAACTTGTGCGCCTCGACGATACGAACAACTCTCATGTTGACCACTTTTTCAAATAAAGCCATCTTGAATACTTTTCGAGGTCGTTTTTACCTTCCAGTCGGACTCGGTCTTGCGGTAGACTGAATTATCCGAGTGTTGTAGTGAATTTGCAGGTCATATACTATCTCTGATGACGATGACTCCAAAACCAAAGTTTACCGTCTTGATGATACGCACAACTTCTGTATTGAACACTTCTTCATCCGAGATTATCTTGATAAACTTTTGGGCACATGTTCAGTTTCATTCGGATTTGAGCTCATCCACTCGGATATTAGAGTCTTTCACTCGACTGGACCTTTTCACTCGGATGACTATATTTTCACTCGGAAGACAATCTTTCACTCGGATGATGACCACATTTTCAGTCGGAAGACAATCTTTTACTTGATCGACCAATTTTCACTCGACCTTTTACTCAATCGACCTTTTACTCGATCGGTAGGTTTTCACTCGACTTTTTACTCGATCGGTAGGTTTTCACTCGACCTTTTACTCGATCGGTAGGTTTTCACTCGACCTTTTACTCGATCGGTAGGTTTTCACTCGACCTTTTACTCGATCGGTAGGTTTTCACTCGACCGGTGAGTTTTCACTCGGATGGTAAGTTTTTCACTCGACCAAAAACATAGCCTGATCTTGATTTGTCTCTCCAAGTCTCATACGACCTCGGATTGAGACGAATTATATATGAAAATCAATCGGCTCGACGAGACGAAACTTTTCCGTGTTGAAGGTTTTTCAATTCAAGGCCGTCTTGAAGGCCGAATTGCTCACGCATTGCGTCAGACACTCATTAACATGTGTCTGGTGTCAAGCGTAATATTTTGGTCTCTGGCCTGTCCAGACCGTATTGACTATAACTTTTGCATATGAACTCGGATTGAGATGATTTATATATGAAAATCGATCGCCTCGACGAGACGAAGACAACTCCTTCAGAGCACTCCTTCATCTGAGGCCATATTGAGGGTATAATCGGCCGAAAAGCACTCAGAACATTAAATTTTGTCACTCGGAGTACAACTTCGGCCACTGAGATGAGGTCGGATGTTGATGAATTAAAAATCAAAGTTGTTCCACTCAGCGGCCTGAAACTTTTCATGCTTAAAACTCTTTCACTTGAGGCCATCTTACTTGCCTTTTGTTCCTTGCCAAAATCCGGTGTCAACACTCAAGAACACAGATATACAATCCACCAAAGCAGGAGTAGGGTTTTAGGCATCCCCGCGGCCCGAACCTGGATAAACGAACCGTGTGCTATCTGTTTGATCCGCTCTTCTCACGACCCCGCACCCCGCAACCATATTAGGGATTCTTGTGATCCCATAGGTGTCGTTCCCACCGACACTCCTCCTCCTCGTCCTCCTCCTGGTCCTCCTCCTCCGGCTCGGGGCGCGGGGGAGCTGCAGTGGTGTGGGGCGCGGGGGCGCGGG